>NC_049240.1:54147649-54170149 GCF_011100685.1 Canis lupus familiaris | reverse complement strand
GGCTCTGTTAGATGAGCTCTTGGTCTTTCCTAATGCAATGCCGCCTTCATGGGGGGAGGGACAGTTTGGGATCCAGCCAAAAGTTAGCAATTTCCTGAACAATTAGAGCTGGTCATTGTTCACGGTGGCAGCCAATGAAATTTAAATTGGGTTTCGTGGCAAGCGTTAGGTGCTCTCTCTTTTCCCTTACTCTGTTACTCTTTCCGCCTGGAGTAACCACAGGAGGCCGAGGCTGCAGCATCCGTCCTTTTACAAGGAAGCAGGGCAAGAAGACCGAGTGCGGCCTGCGAGGGGTGGCGCAGCAGGAAGCCGCAGTCGGGGGCGTCTTGAAAGGCTGCCCTGGTGCAAATTCCTTATTACGTGAAAAAAAAAGAACCTGTGGTCAAGTGTTTGAGAAATCAGGTATTTTCCCCCGCCCCAGTTACTTTTAGAGGAATGTAATTCCGCTTGATCCACGTGGCATCTTCAGACCTTGAAATCAGTACAATGTTGAAGACTGAAGTCATTGACCAGCGCATGGAATCAACGACCTGCTGAAGGAGCATATTGTAAACATGCTTTTTAGATGAGAGAATAACACATTTTTTTCCAAATAACTTCATCAGGAAGGCTTCACTCTAACGTATAAGTAGCATACGTTGAGTTTTTGAGAATTATTGCACGAGCTATAGCTGTCCCGTAGTTCACTGCCAAAGAATTCTTAACCTGGAGGGTAAAACATTCGTGAATTCACCATTGTCGAGGAGAGGATTGGGTTCTAAACACCAATACTAGTTCTCAGACTTCTGTATCCATCAGTAGACAACAGTGATTCACTCAGGTCCCTTGACTGTGGGCTTGGGGCCAGCAGCATCGGCCTGGGAAGTTGTAAAAATGCAAATTCTTGGGTCCTATTACAGACCCACTGATTTGGAAATGCTAGGGGTGGAGTCCAGCAATCTGGTGTAACAAGCTCTCTAGGTGATTTTTTTTTTAAGATCTTGTTTATTTATTCATGAAAGACACAGAGAGAGAGAGAGAGAGAGAGAGAGGCAGAGACCCAGGCAGAGGGAGAAGCAGGCTCCATGCAGGAAGCCCGATGCAGGACTCGATCCCGGGACTCCGGGGTCACACACTGAGCCGAAGGCAGATGCTCAACTACTGAGCCACCCAGGCGCCCCCCTCTAGGTGATTCTGATGCAAGCTACAGACTGAGAAATTAAAATTACTTTCCATACCTTAGATTAATTTCCATGCATAAGGCTAACCAGGACTGTTTCCCCCACTGGTTCTGGGGTCATTAGCATCTTTCTGATACGTGACTCGGTTTCCTAGTGACCATCTCCAGAGGGAATATCCTGTGATGGTAAATTAAGAAGTTGGCATTCTGCTTCCTAAATCAATGTCATGTAAAATGTGCTCCTCTTATCCCCGGAACCCTAGGTGAACCACTAATAGCACAGTTCTAAACCTGAATTAATCTATCTTACTGATGGGAGATCAGTCTGAAGCAAATCACCTCTTTTTATTCATCTATACTAAGAGCACTTGAATCATACTAGAGTTTATTTTTTTAAATTTAAAAGGCATAAAAGCTAAAAAATGGGATTTACCACCAATAATCTGGAATGTCAACAATCCAGCATTAGCTAGTTGGCTGTTGACTCTAAGTAGACAAGAGGAAAAACAGCAAATAGGTCTTTCTGGCTAGCTAAGAGGATTTGCTGGTTTAAACATTTTATAAAAGGTAAGTTGAATTCACCAGACACGAAGAAGGTAAATAATGTATGGGAAGCTTTGTTTGTATATTTGCTTATACTAAAAGCTATCAGAGTTAATGATTTACTTCTTCCCTTGTAAAAGTCCTTAAAATGAAATGTACCTACCTTTAAATTAAGTTTGATTTGATTTATTCTGGAAGATAGTATCTTAAATCTTCTCTTATTTCATGGCTATATTATAATTCATCGTCCCAGAAGATGAAAGCAGGTACATGCAGGAGAGGAATTCGATACTAGTACAGCTTATGTTCGAAAAGAACAGGTGCATGAATGAGACACATGTTCAGTAGGAGTTGGTCATCTTTTTTTTTTTTTTAGGAGATTTTATTTATTATTCATAATAAATAAAGAGAGAGGCAGAGACACAGGCAGAGGGAGAAGCAGGCTCCATGCAGGGAACCCGGCGGGGGACTGGATCCCGGGACCCTGGGGTCACGCCCTGAGCTGAAGGCAGATGCTCAGCTGCTGAGCCCCCCAGGGGCCCCAAGATGTTTGACTTTTAAGAGTAAAATGAATTTCTGATTTTATCATGTGGATATTTTCTGGTATATGTTTATGGGTATTTTTTAGATGTGGTAAGGTATGTGGAGATAATATAACTCAGCTAAACATAGCAGTAAGGACTAACTAAAAATACACTGGATCCTTATTATGCATCTGCTATAACAATGCATTTAAAAGAGTGCAGGTCCATCTGGTCCCAGTCGGAGCATAGCTACCAGTGTATTAATACACCTTCACTTTAGGCTATTACCTGTTTTATTGAGGATTCAAAGTGTGTATGTCAAAGACTGTAGTAGCGTATGTCATAAAGGATGGACTGATGTTCGGTTGGTAGGCACCAGTAAGGCCACGGGTGCCCGTACTCTCCCCATAATTAAATGTATTGAGTGTCACTTCTGAGAAAGCACAACCCTGAATAGCGCAGAGTAGAAACAGCATGGCTAAGTAAACATTGCTCCAGCTTGTCCAGGGATCTGGAAATATTTTCCATCTTCGATGTGTCCAGATAAGGATACAACATTCTGAGTCCATGCCGGAAGTCCTGGTAATAGAGAACGATATTTCGAGTAGGGAGGAGAGAAGATCATCAAGTGAAGAAAGTGGGTAGAGGTAGACTAAAGATTGAATATGAAAATACTAGGGCAGGGTCAAGGGAAGTAGGATACTCCCAAGTGGGCATCTCCAGTTCCTAGTTACCCATCTGCTGGGCCAGATGTGCCACCTGCACTATCCCTATTCTCAGTCGTCTGTCTTTATTGCTTTGTCTCATGTTTTATAGAGACCTTCTGTTGGTTGGTGATAGAAGGTTTTATTTTATTTTTTATTTTTTTTATTTTTTTGATAGAAGGTTTTAAATCTAATAATCAAACCACCCAGCTGTTAAAAGTATTCATGCCATAGGACCCAGTTCCAGACAGGTTGACTTTGGTGCTCGGTCATAAAGGTACTTCTGAGTTTACCTTCTTTTGACCTTAAAAAAAATAAATAGACAGAGAAGAAAAGTCTGGGGTGGGGATTTACTCAGCCTCTGTAGGCTTGTGCACAGAACCGAAAGGCATTAATTGGTTTGCTGACCAAGGCAGTTCTACTAGACATGAACCCCGGCCTGCTCTCTGGGCTGGGTTGAGCTCTGCCCATCCCTCTTCCTCCAGCAGCTCCCACAACTTAGAAACCAAAAGGCCGGCGAGCTTCTTCTTTGCCAGCACTCAGTGGAAACATGTCGGGTCTGTTTTTGACATGTGTAGAGAAAGATCAGCTTTCTGAGTGGAAAATTGAGATTCGCAGTGCTGAAGAATTACCCGACCGGGGACTGCAATAGGGAGTAAAGCGAACCCCTGTTTGGAGAGGGGAGGGGGGCTAACTACTCTTCCTTTTGGAGCCGTTGTGCCGGTTTCTGGCTTACAACTTGGTTCCCCATTTGACTTCGTTTGATGACTGTTCCTGTGCTAAAATTCAAGTGTGAGAATCTTGACGCAGCGAGTATTCGATTTACTAAAGGATTTCTACTGCAAGTAGAGTGATTCCAGTAAAGGCTCACGTATCATCAAGGAGCTGGAACCACTTCTTTTCCCAGACGCTTGGATTCTTTGGTGGAGTCTGTCTTTGGTGGCCACGCATCTCTTCTCAACACCCTCCACTATTTTTTTTTTTCCCTTAAGTGCTCTTCTGTGTAAAGATGCACATCATTTAGCGACTTTTTATCCTCTCTTTGAGGTGGGCGCACAAGTCTGTGAGTTTGGACCTCGGAGTGTGCACCCACTTCATGTTCCTTCTAGGTCTGTGAGCTCCATGCACATCAAAGGATGTGACTAAATGGAAGGTGGAGAATGTCATGAAATTCTTCAAGTCAGATGGCCGTAGACCTTCTGGAACACACACACACACACACACACACACACACACACACACACACACACAAATTATCAGCTCCTTTGAAACTTCAAAATATCTTCTCCCTGTTGTGTTTGTCTCTCCCCAGCTCCACTTTCCAATTTGTGCGCACGATGTCAGGATGCTGATGGTCTCTCCATGCCTAGATTTAGCTAAGGAGGTTGGTAAGCTTCTTTTTGTCATCACTGTAATGCAAAGACTTATAAACCACTCTGCTTATAGTTGAGATTGTAGATGCCGTTTCCAGAGCGTTGTATTGCTGTGTAGGCTTATTTGACCCGTGTTCATGGGTAGGCCTTTGGCCCTAAGTGTCCCTGTAGTTGGCAGCTGTAGTGTGGCTCTTAAATGCTGCCTCTTTCTACAGTTTGGGCCGTTTGTCCACTTAAGCCAGGGTGTCCTGTTGTCCCTTCTCCACATCAGAGTTCTGTGTGCCAAAAAGTACAACTTCAGGCAGCCGGGTGGCTCAGTGGTTTAACACTGCCTTTGGCACAGGGCGTGATCCTGGAGACCCGGGATCGAGTCCCACGTCAGGCTCCCTGCATGGAGCCTGCTTCTCCCTCCGCCTGTGTCTCTGCCTCTCTCTCTCTGTGTCTCTAAATAAATAAAATCTTTTTTTTTTTTTTTTAAAGTACAACTTCTGTGGTCTAGGAATTAGTCTTTGATTGTTACTTTGCGGTGGTGCCTTTTGATCCTGACGTTCTGGGCAACTGTCTAGAGAGTTTTTTTTTAAAAAAATATCAAGGCCTAGTTTTCCACTCCTGGGTATTCTGATTTAAACAGGAGGGTAGGCCCAGGCATTAGTGTTTTTAAGAAGCTTACCATGTGATTCTAATGTTCATCCAGAACTGTGAGTCACCGCCCTTGGTTAGTAGGACTTTCAGGTGATGATCATCCAAATAACGCCAGCTGAGGCCTCCCTAGGTCTCTAGAGCTCCACAGGATAGACACGATAGTACTCCAGGTGTGGTTCCCATCCCAACAGCACCGGCACTACCTGGCAACTTGTTAGAGATACAAATTCCCTGGGCCCACCCCAGACCTACTGAATGACGGCTTTGAGGGTGGAGCCCAGGGAAGTGTTTTAACAAGGCCTCTGGGTGATTCTGATGCAAGTTAGAGAACCAGTGCTTGAACCCACCATTTTCATGGCCTGATTATTTTCAAGGCATATATATTTTTTTAAGATTTTATTTATTTATCCACGAGAGACACACAGAGAGAGGCAGAGACACAGGCAGAGGGAGAAGCAGGCTCCCTGCGGGAAGCCCGACGCGGGACTCGATCCCAGGACCCCGGGGTCACATGCAGAGTTTACTGAAGTTAAGTAGGGGGTTACCAAGGAGGTCTTTATATTCACATTCCCCACAAGAAATGAGTAACAGTGGCCTATGAGAAATTTCTGTTGCTTCTTTCCAGCTGTGCTGTCCTTGGGGCTGTTCTTTTGACCCCTGCACCATATAGAGCTTAGCTTCTTCCCTTCCCATTAGCTCCTTTGGGTCTTCAAACTATAATCTTCTTATTGTGTTGCTCTCTCTCAGTTTCCACTTGCTAACGTGCATTCACAAGCCCATAAGGAGCATAGACCTAGTTCTAGTTCTTCAGAGGGACAACAAAACCCCTCTGCCCTTTAATTGGATTCTACCCTGTCGGACAGCAGTTATAGGGCACACATGTTTTTTTCGTGTTTATTTTCTGCTGTATAACCCGAAGCTGAGTGAGCCAGGGCCCACTGTCGGTTCCCACTGCCATAGAGCGTATCAAATACCATCATGGTGGCTCTCCTTCCTGTTGTGACTTGTCACTTGATCCTCTACACCGAAAAGAATCAGGATGGTGCCCAGATACATGACCGAAACATAAAAATTCCAATCCGTTGGTTGCTTTGCCTAATACCAAGCCACCAATCTGGCATATTTTTTTTCCTCTAGAACTGAGTTTTTGGGGGTGAGGGATGGTGCAATGCAGATAGAGCCTGTGTTTGTCAGTCTTCAAGGTGATGAGTCTGGTCTACTTCATTTCCAAGTGGGTGATAAGGGAAACGCAGTGCTTCAGAATTAACAAAGATAGGAAAATTCTTTCAGGGAATAGATCCTCTCAATGCCAAAGGACAAGTTGAAATTTCTACTAGACTTCTCTAGAAATAAGAACTGTTAATGAATAAATCACCTTGGTAGTGATTTTGAATGTGTCCAAGATGAGGAAGTTTTTACTTTACTTGACAAGGAAATAAAGACAGTGAATAGATGATTCAGTGCACCGCTGATGGGGCTTCCCATCCATCCTGCCAGGTGCTCCGAGCTCCAATATACATGATAATAGTTTAAATGTAAATAGGGTTAATGAATTTTAATATTCCTCTGAATCGTGTATTCATCCTCCCATTTGCATAGTGACTTATTCCTCAAGTCCTTTTGTAAATATTGTAATGAAATCAACATAAGAGGCAGCACAAAGGAGCGCGCGCGATTAGCCCAGCAGACGGCCCTGGAATCCTATCACAGGATCGCAGACCAGGGACGGAGGAGTCGCCTAAGTAAACCAGCTGATCCTTCTTTTCTGGTGGGGAATATTCAGTTTAGGAGGTTTTCAAAAAAGTAGTTGGGTTCAACTCTCTGTGCCTCAAGGGACAAGGTTTCTGAACTTGCCTTCCATGGAATACCTGCTGTGCTTCCCTCTGAAGTGATCATGGTCCCAGGATGTGTGTGTGTGTGGGGTAGCAGATGGGGGGGGGGACGGAGGTGCTGCCCCCACCACCTTGGGCATAAACACTGTCGGAGCCGGAGGGCGGCCCCCACCACGGAGCACGCTCAGGCCCCAGGGTTCAGCTGGGAGGCCCTGCAGCTCAGAGCAAGACTCACTGCCTTTAAGCAGTTCCCACTGTTTCTGTTGCCAATTTTGAAAATAATAAGAGAGTTACTCCTTCCCCTCACCAGTCTTCCTGGCAAAGATAAGATGCCGGTCTTAACTCTTGCCGATGAAGATTGCTATTTAAGTTTAAGGCACTAAAAGATGATTTTATCTTTCAGCTTTTTCTTTACCTCAAGCCATTCTGTAGAGCGACGAAACTTAAACTGTTCTTCGCTGAGTTTACTGTACTTATCCGGGCCTCCCCGCACTTGTACCTGGACTGTTGCAGGGCCCTGGGCTGGTGGATGAGAACCCAAGGTGGTGCTGGGATGGTGGGTGAGAGCCCAGGGTGGTGTTGCGGGGTGGGTGAGAGCCCAGGGTGGTGCTGGGGTGGTGGGTGAGAGCCCAGGGTGGTGCTGGGGTGGTGGGTGAGAGCCCAGGGTGGTGCTGGGGGGTGGGTGAGAGCCCAGGGTGGTGCTGGGGTGGTGGGTGAGAGCCCAGGGTGGTGCTGGGGGATGGGTGAGAGCCCAGGGTGGTGCTGGGATGGTGGGTGAGAGCCCAGGGTGGTGCTGGGGGCGGGGGTGAGGGCCCAGGGTGGTGCTGGGGTGGTGGGTGAGGGCCCAGGGTGGTGCTGGGGTGGTGGGTGAGAACCTAGCAGGGTGCTGGGGTGGTGAGTGGGAGCCCCGAGGGTAGGGTTCCGTTCAGCCCTGGGTGTCAGGGGGGTACTAGTAGGAGCTCTGTCCCAGGCTTGCGTGTGGGGTAAACGAGTTACCTGCAGTAAAATCCTGGGGGGCCACCGGGTTGCTACATGCTGAGGAGCTTCAGGTCTCACCAGTGTCTCTGCCTGAGATGCCCTTTCTCCTCCTCAGTAAACTCTTAGGCCGGGGGTCAAATGTCCTTACACGCCATCCCAGGGTTTCTGATTCCAGGCCGAATGAAATCCTCGCTCCTCTTTCTCTGACACATTCCACCTGTTTTTGCTTTGCACAGCGTTTCTCGAGCCGTATTAAATTTAATCCCCAAATATTTCTCTTATTCCAGAACTATAACTCCCTTGAGGGCTGCACCGTATTTTATTTATCTATTTATTATCCTCCAAGACCCGAAACAAGCCCTGGGCATGGCAGGTGCTTGGGGGGCTCCTTGCCGGGTAAGCGTCTACACTGTGGCAGCGCCCCTTGGGAATAGGTTGGGCTCGGTGTTGGCGCGGCCCCTCGTTGCCCGCGGTGTGCAGACGATGCTCATGGCTGTCTGTTCAGTGCAGGGCCTGAGTCCTTTTCTTAAAAGATTTTATTTATTAGAGAAAGCAGAGTGAGAACGAGAGCAGGAGCGGGGGCAGGTGGGCAGAGGGGGAGGGAAGAAGCAGGGAACCCGGTGAGCAGGACCCCAATGAGCAGGGACCCTGATGGGCAGGAACCCCGCTGAGCAGGGACCCCATGAGCAGGCCCCTACCCGGGGCTCCGTGCTGGGACCCTGGCCTCGGGGCCAGAGCCAAGCGAGGCCCGCCCGTTGCCCGGGCGCCCAGCACCCCGTCCCCGGCGCACAGATGTGCCCTGTCAGGGGGCCGGCCGGGGGATGGAGCTGGAGGGCCTGGGACCCTGATATCCGTGTAGACAGAGAATGGATGCTGCTGGGCTATGCAGCTGTGGCCATAGTGTTTGGGGGTTTGGGGTGGTTCCTGGCACGGGGGTGCAGGCCCCAGGGCCTGAGTGGCCGTGCTTGGGTGGAGCGGGGCCAGCGGCCTGCGGTCGTGGAGGCCGGCGCAGCAGGGCAGGTGGCCGGATCAATCCCTGGGGCGGCGTGGCCCCCTTGGCTGGGGCTCGGGGGGGCTCTGGCTTCCCGCAGATGCCCCATGAAGCCCGTCTGCCCACCCAGATGGGTGGCCTCCTGCTGGGACCCTGCCTGTCAGCGCAGGGCCACCGACCCAGCCCGAAGCCTAGGGAGGCCACAAGGGCCTGCCCACGACAGGCTGGGTGCCCACGACGGGCTGCCCACGACAGGATGGGTGCCCATGACGGCCTGTCTGCGATGGCCTGCCTGCAACGGGCTGCGACCCGGGTGCCACCATCCCAGCCCTCCTCTGTGGCTGCTGCACGACCGTCACAGAGCTGGCCCGGGCCTAGGGAAACCTGAGAAGTCTCCTTGGTAAGTACAGGGTCATTCCTCTCGTGCCCACCGTGTCCTCGGGGCCTGCCGAGCGGGAAGAGGCTGTGACCCGGGCCCGGCCACGTGGCCCGGGAGGCGAGGCCCGAGCGTCTTGCCCTTTGTCCTCGGCCTGTGGCCCGGCTCCGACAGCTGTGGAGGCGGGAGCTCAGGGCGACTGCCCCATGGGGTGCTCCGGGTGGCCGGCGCGGCAGAGAGCAGCATCCCGGCACTGTCACCTGTGCAGACTTTTCTCATTCCACACCGAGGCCTTTGGTGGTCCTCCTCTGCGCGTCTTTGGAGTCTTAAAGGTGTAATACGTTCTGGGTGTGAAACGTCAGGCTCGAGCAGGTGACCGAGCCCTTGGGCTGCGAGCCAAGCCCGGGCTGCCATTAGCCGCTCCCGCGCACCCAGGGGTCCCCTGCACCCCACGCGGTCCTGGCGTCGCTGTCTACAGTCCTCTCGCTGTCATTCGCCACCCATTTCTTTCTGTGGTTTACCTGGCTTACTTTAGTGACCCTTTGACAATCTTAAACGAATAGAAAATGATCATTATCATCATCATCATTATTATTTTTAGAAAATCATTTAAAAAAAAAAAAAAAAAAAAAGCATCTTCCTTGGTGCTCAAGCTTTCCCCGGTCTTAAACTCTTGATTTTGGCGGTGGAAACCAAAGCCTATTTATCGGTGGAATAAATGACAATTGTCACGTTTCTGTGCTTTTCTATCGGGATTTCCTTTATGACCTTATAAAAGAAATTGGAAGATGTTTTCTTGGGTGTGGTAGCAATAGACTGATCTTAAAGGCACATAAGATGCCATTATTTATAAAAGTATTTACTTCTGGGAATAAGTTTGGTATAAATCTGGGTAGAGTAAAAGGGACACCCGCTCTTGTGTGTCAGAATAGTGACGTGAATTGACCGCCTCCCCACAGCCTGCAAGGGTGCAAGCCGTGCAGGGAAGGCTCGGTTAGATTTGGCTCCCTAAGGCTTGTTTCCTCGATCCTGTACTTGTACCGGCCGTTTCTAAAAAGCAGACCTTTTGATGATTCCACGCTGCTGTTTTCTGAATGCTAAATCTTCGCGTTATAAGCCGTCAGAGTCTTTTGATGTCTAAAAGCTTCCCAAGAATATTTATATACCACGCTGTGAGCTTTGCATCGTTACCAGCTCGTCAGTGGGACTTGATCGTTGTCCTTCAAGGACTTATCATCTGCAGTTTGCAGTGACTGCCCTTGGATCTCAAGGTCCGCGACATGTACCTGCTGCAATTTTGAAATGGTGTGGATTGAGGTGGGGTGAGGGATAGTAGGTGGTAGCTCAGTGTTTGCTCCTCGGGGAGCTTAGAGAGCGGCCTAGCACCTGTATTTTAGGCTAGTTTGATTGCTTTGCTCTCCACTCATTTTCACACACAATGGCTGTACATGTTTGTGTGTTTGAAAGTGATTATTGAGTGAGAGGGTGAAACCTGAGTGACATGAAGATGTGCCCAGGAAACATGTGACTCTTGATGAAAATATGATTTGGAAGAGAACGGAGGTATCAGAAACGATTCTGATTAAAAATTTGGGAATTTAGGGACGCCTGGGTGGCTCAGCAGTTTACACCGCCTTCAGCCCAGGGCGTGGATCCTGGAGTCCCGGGATCGAATCCCACATGGGGCTCCCTGCATGGAGCCTGCTTCTTCCTCTGCCTTTGTTTCTGGCTCTCTCTCTCTCTGTGTCTCTCAGGAATAACTAAATAAAAAATATTAAAACAATAAAATAAAAATTTGGGAATTTATTAACATCTGGAAATGTGTACTTGTATCAAAGCGTTATTTTACATGCATTTTACTTCCTAAAAAATTTTGAAATTTAAATTTATTTAAGTAATGTATAATGTATTATTGGTTTCAGAGGTAGAAGTCAGCCTTTATATAACACCCTGTGCTCATTACATCACATGCCCCCCTCAATGCCCATCACCCAGTGACCCCGTCCCCACCTCCCGCCTCCCCTCCAGCAACCCAGTTTGTTTCCTATGGTTAAGACTCACTTATGGTTTGTCTCCCTCTCTGATTTCATCTTGTTTTATTTTTTCCTCCCTTTCCCTATGATCCTCTCTCTTGTTTCTTAAATTCCACATATGACTGAGATCATAGAGTCGTCTTTCTCTGATCGACTTACTTCGCGTAGCATAATATCCTCTAGTTCCAGCCACGTGATTGCACATGGCAAGATTTCATTCTTTTGACGGCCGAGTAGTATTTCACTGTGTATATAGAGACCACATCTTCTTTATCCATTCATCTGTCAACGGACATCTGGGATCTTTCCATAGTTTGGCTACCGTGGACATTGCTGTTGTGAGCATTGGGGTGCAGGTGCCTCTTCAGATCACTGCATTTGTATCTTTGGGGTAAATACCCAGTAGTTTAATTGCTGGGTCACAGGGGCCTGAGGAACCTTCTGAGGAACCTCCACACTGTTTTCCAGAGTGGCTGCACTACTTTGCATTCCCACCGGCATCGTACAGGGGTTCCCAGTTCTCTGCATCCTTGGCAACATCTGTCGTCTCCTGACTTGTTAATTTTCATCATTCTCACTGGTGCGAGGTGGGATCTCATTTTGACTTGTATTTCCCTGATGGCAAGTGAGGCGGAGCATTTTTTTTCATGTGTCTGTTGGTCGTTTGTCTTCTTTGTGGAGAAATGCCTGTTCATGTCTTCTGCCCCTTTCTTGACTGGATTTTTTGTTCTTGGGTGTTGAGTCTGATAAGTTCTTTATAGCTCTTGGATACATACTAGCCCTTTATCTGCTAGGTCATTTGCTAATTCCTTTTCCCAGTCTGCCAGTTGTCTTTTGGTTTTGTCGACTGTTTTCCTTTGCTGTGCAAAAGCTTTTTATCTTGATGAAGTCCCAGTGGTTCATTTTTGTCTTTGTTTCCTTTGCTTTTGGAGACACGTCTCTTCAGCGAATGGTGTTGGGGAAAAATGTGACAGCCACATCCAGAATGAAACTGGACCATTTCCTTGCACCACACACAAAATAGACTTAAAATGGATAAAGGACCTAAATGTGAGACAGGAATCCTTCAAAATCCTAGAGGAGAACACAGGCAGCAGCCTGTGTGGCCTCAGCTGCGCCAACTTTACATGCATCTTAAAGAAATCTAGGAATTGTACAAAAAAAAGCATAAAAAGTGTTACTTCTCTGCAAACCTAGTGCTGTGTGACTTACCTGAACATCTCCCAGCTTCACGTTAAATTATTTATTATTTTAATAGGCTTGTTCATTTTGTTTATGTTGGATAAAATAAATATTATAAACTCAAGATGTTATTAATGTTTCTTTGAAAAATAAACTTCATATTCAGTTTGGGTATGCAAATAGAAATGGCTGAGTCGGTTTATTCAGAAGAGTGAATAATACTTTTTCATAATCTTACGCTTCGGTTTTGAGAAATCCTTAGATTCATACATACGAGCTGGGTTATAATGTACATGATGAGCTTCGCAGATTTGCTGGTTAAGCATTTTAACTACCCTGGAGGGGAGTCCTCTCTAAAGACACCTGCCAGTCAGATCTGGCTGCAAAAGAATGAGAAATGTCGTGAGCCTTTCCTGGCTCTCTCTGGCCCGAAGGAATGATTTCTAGAACATCGTACTGGTCTGGTTTGATGCCAGGACAAGTGCAAATCTAAAACCTAAGAGAGAAGGAGGGTTAAGCATTGGCACTACGAAGTGCTGACTCAGTTGGTCCAGCAAAAAGTCTGTTACACAACCACAATTTCTTCTACAGCATAGACGTGGAAAATCACTACCATGAAATTCTACTCTTATCACACTGACTTAACAGGATAACAACTCATCAGAAGTAGGGACTGTGGTCAGCTTAGTACCTTGGTGGCTTGATCTTAAATTAACTAGATATATGTAGGTCAGCGAAAAGCTGGCTGGCTGACTCGAAGACACATGTAGGGTATTTACTATTGGGAGTATATAAGAAATGAAAGGTAGAGGAAAGCAATTTTTATGTGTGTGTGTGTATTTTAAAGAACGGAAAGCTTGAGTAAAAGTCCCCAAAACGTCTTTTTTCTCTTCTTTTTCTTTTTTCTTTTTTTTTTTTTTCTGCTTGTTTTATAGTGTTAATTGATCCAGTTATTCAGCGGGCGCCTGGCTGACTCAGTGGGTAGAGCACATGACTCTTGATCTCAGGGTCTTGTGTTCAAACCCTACATAGAGCTTATTTTAAGATAATAAATAAAAAAAATAAAAAAGGAATCCTGCCTTTAATTCTGATGATCTAGTTTATTCAGTAAGTTCCCCTTGGCCATTTGTTGATGAAAAAATCGAAAATAATTTCATGATTGTTTCTAAGTCAAGCAGTTAGAAGAACAGGCCTCATCATTGAGTTGAAAACTAATGTTATGCATTGTTTTGGTCTCCTTAACCGGATCATGAGCTCTTTGGTGCTGCAGATTACATCTGCCTGTTTGAATCCTCATACCACCCTACTGGAGAGTTTTTAAGGGATTTACACCTTAGCATTTTGTCCGCTTATCCTTAGAGTTCTTGCTGGGATGTAACGTCGTATTTAAACTATTACTATGGCGATGTAGAAAGGTTACACAAATGCATAGGAGAAAAAGAATGTACGAAAATGCCAAAATACTACTTTGAAAATATCAAAGTTATAGAATTACAGGGAGGCCTTTTCTTTGGTCTTTTTCAATTTTTAGATTTTTTGTATCAACCAGTAGTGGAAAAATTCATCTACTAAAAATACAATATACTTCTGGGGCACCCGGGAGGCTCAGTCAGTTAAGTGTCTGCCTTTGGCTCAGGTCATGAGCCCAGGGTCCTGGGATTGAGCCGGCATCGGGATCCCTGCTCAGCGGGGAGCTTGCTTCTCCCTCTCCCTCTGCCGCTCCTCTTGCTTGTGCTCAAGCTTCTCTCTCTGTGTCAAAAATAAATAAGTAAATCATAAAAAATAATAAAATAAAATACACTTCTGCTTCTGGTTATAATAGAAAGTTAGTATCAGCTCCATCCTCTCACCAAGAAGAGACAGACAGACCACACCACACACAGCTGTTGAAGTCATCAGAAAACAACCAAGCAGCCCAGGCAGCAAGGACTTGACGGGCCAAGACAGAAAAGAGAAACACATTGAGGTGGCCCTGAAATTCTGTGCCTCTCCCCCCTCTAGTTTTTTTCTGATTGTGAGGAAGGGATGAGAGGCTGGTAAAAAGTGAAGGCTCTGGGTTTTTGGCTTTCTTTGGAGCTAGGGAGGCAAAAAAACCCCACGAAAACCCAAACAAAAGGACCCAACCTCAAAGCAAAAACAAAACCAACTAACCGACCAACCAAATGAAAAAAAAATCCACTGGAGTTCAGAACCCGTTCAAGGAGGAGTGGCCGTGGTAAATGCCTGAGTTCAGACCGTTGAATGACTATGGACGCTGCGATATTCCAGAAAGAGACCAGCCCTCTCAAGGTTGAAATCTCTGCTCCTGACTGGATCTGCCAGTGGACTAACTGCTTGTGGGAGGGAAATGAAATGCTCTCTGGAGGAAGCTAGCCTTGTCTCCATAATTTTTCATACGCAATCTGTGGTGATTAAGGGTTAAGTGGGATGCTAGCGACAAAACACAAGACAAAACCAAAGGAAAAACAGGTAACACATCCGTGGGTGACCTGATTTTAGAGCTATTAGACACAAGCTCTGAAATGACATGATTAATGTGCTTAATTAAGCATGGAGGTGACAAGATAGACAAATCCTAAAGAAGAATCATATGAAAAAGCAAAACCGGTGTTGGACTGGAGCTTTCCAAGGGCGCCTTGGTTTAGTTAAGAAGCATAGGTGGTTATGGATGGGTTTTTTTTTTTGCCTCTTAATTGCTTTTCTGTTTTCCTGGTGGAGGCGTTCATGCCTCTTTCATTCTGAGCTCACCCTCATCCAGAGGCCCACTTGCTGACGAAAATTCTAGCTATAATGAAGAGATAGTCCCAGACGTGCCCCCTTCTCTTTCCCCAACCCTCAAGTCACTTCCTATTCCGTGGGCTGTGAACTTGGCAGGGATTCGTAAAGCAAATTCTATTTGTTAGCTTGCGAACTTGCTTCTCTTCATCTTTGGGAAGTGTGCTCGTGAGCAGAGCGGAGTGTGGACTGGTAGTTTTATTCCTACCTCTGTCTCAGTCTTTCTGGGAAAGATCTGGGACAGGCGTAGCCAGGCCATCGATCGGGTCATGGTTTCCCACGGAGGCCAAGATTGTAGCGTCGGAACGTTTTCTCAGCACCACCGTTCAAGGCAAGGCAGCTAATACCAGATGGTCAGGGCCGCCATGGAAGTGAAAGTTCTTTTCTAATCCTTGAGACAGGTGATCTCGGACAGCGTTCTGGCTCCAGATTTCTACAGTTATATCTCATAGTTGGCTTCCAGTTGCTGTTAGGACATCTATGCGTAAGGAGCTTGAGGGATGGTAACGGCAGGCAGGGGTGGTCCAATTACAGTTATCAATGTGTTTGTTTGATTTAAAATCGTGTCTCTACATGCACGTTTTTCTGCCCCGGGTGATACATTCGACGAGGATGGACCTTGCTGCAAGATGTGTTAGTTGTCCAGTTGCTGAAAGCTCTGATTCAGACTTTTTCCAATGTGCTGCCTTCTGTGGTGTTGGACACAGTCAAACCCCAAGTCCCATCCCTCGAAGTGGCACCTCATCAAGCTCCACCAGCCACCATTTCTCCCTGCTATCTGCAGCCGAGCTCGGTTGCTCCCATTGATTTACCCCTGATCCGCGGGTGCAGTTCGTCGGGGTGCCGTGTCAGGAGCGTGGCTACCTGTGTCGTCAGCATCAGGAACGGTTTCCAGAGACTCCAGGGAATGTAAGGGGAAAGACTTTGTTGGCCAGACAGACAAAGCCTTTTCTTCCTGACTTTTTTTTTTATTATTTTTTTTTTAAAAAGATTCACCATTCTTTTTTTTTTTTTTTAAAGATTATTTATTTATGATAGACATAGAGAGAGAGAGAGAGAGGAGAAGAGAGAGGTAGAGACACAGGAGGAGGGAGAAGCAGGCTCTATGCGGGAGCCCGACGCGGGACTCGAACCCAGTCCTCCAGGATTATGCCCTGGGCCAAAGGCAGGCGGCTTAAACCGCTGAGGCCACCCAGGGATCCACCTTCCTGACTTTTTAAATAATTGTGGTAAAATACATACAACACATGTATAATAATGTGTCTTTTAGCCGTTTTATTTTTAATTTATTTTTTTTAGATTTATTTATTTATTAGAGAGAGAGAGCAAGTGCAAGTGGGGGGACGAGCAGAGGGTGAGGGATGAGCAGATTCTGTGCTCAGCACAGAGCCCGACTTGGGGCCCAAACCCAGAACCTTGAGGCCGTGACCTGCGCTGACAACCAAGAGTCCGCGGCCTAAAGCGACTGAGCCACCCAGCTGCCCCTCATCTTAGTCACTTTAAAGCATACAGTTCAGTAGTGTCAATATTTGGCATTTTTTGTGCAACTAATCTCTAAAACCGTTTGCACCTTGTAAACCTGGAACTCTGCTCCCACTGAGCAACAGCTCCCCTTGTCCCCTCCTCCCCGCTTCCGGCGACACATTCTACACTGTGTCTCTAACAAACTTGGCCACTCCAGGCACATCTGTGAGTGACATCACGCGGCAGTGTCCGGCGTGGGTCTTCTCCTGACTGGTGGGTGTCACCGAGCGCAGCGTCTTTGGGGGGGCACCCCCCGCTGGGTGGTGTCAAAATGCTCGTGGTGTGTGTGTGTGTGTGGTGTGTGTGTGTGTGGTACATGGCACAGCTGGCTTACCTGCCCGCCGTTGGCAGGCCCTTGGGTTGCTTCTTCCCTGGGCTCTCGTGACCCCTGCTGCCACGAACGGCCGACAGATACTCAAGGCCGGGGCTTTCCCTTCCTTGGGCATATAGCACGGACCCAGCAACTGTGTGGCAGTTGTGCCTTAGTTTTTTGGAGAAGTACCAATCCTGGTTCCACAGCGCTGCATCAATTTTGCCTTCTCACCAGCATCGCGTGCAGCGGTTCTCGTGGTTCATGGTGTCACCAACACTGCTTGTTTTTTGCTTCTTAGATAGTGGGACATCCTAATGGGTGTTAGGTGGCGGCAGAAGCCTTTTTACTGAACTAATGTCTTGCATTTAAAATTACTTTTTCCGGGCAGCCTGGGTGGCTCAGCATTTATGCGCCGCCTTCAGCCCAGGGCGTGACCCTGGAACGCCGGGATGGAGTCCCACGTTGGGTTCCCTGCATGGGGCCTGCCTTCTCCCCGCTCCTCTGCCTGTGTCTCTGCCTCTCTCTCTCTGTGTTGTCTCTCATGAATAAATAAATAAAATCTTTAAAAAAATAAAAATAAAAAAATAAAATACTTTTCTGCGTTTATAATAAATCCGTGAAGGTGGATAACAGACACAAACCAACTTACTACACTGTTGCCAGTCACCAGTCTTTATTTCCTATTAATTTTTCAAAAATATTTATTTATTTATTTGAGAGAGCGAGAAACATGTGCATGCACACTGTGCAAAGGGAGAGGGGCAGAGGCAGAGGAGAGAGGTCTCAGCACACTCCGCACCAACTGTGGAGCCTGGCGTTGGGACTAGAGTTCATGACCCATGACCTGAGCCGACCTCATGTGTCAGGCACGTACCGGACAAGCATGCGGGTGCCCCTAGTCACCAGTCTCTAAAACCTCTAGTTTTAGATAGTTTCCTTTTGCAGATTTCATGTTGGTTATCTGTGATGTATAGCTCAGCCAGAGAATCGGGGTGAAATGAGCCCAAGGACGCTGTTCCATCTTTCCTCAAGCTCAGGCCTCAGTGAACTGGCGAGTTACAGCAGCCCAGGGACAGGAGGTCGGCGTAGAATCATTACGCCTCTAATGTTTCCATCAAATTCAGTGGACGATCCTCACAGAGGGGGAGCCACAGCATATTCTTCGAGCTGCTTTAGAAGATACAAGTCCTTTCTAGGCCATGAGCCAGAACCTCCCCACACACCCGAAAACGCTTGAAAAGGCCGGATCAATTAAAGAAGCACATCAACAGGGTGTTTTGGTGATCGCCGTGCTGTACGACAGACACGATTTCTTGTCTAGAACCAAGTGTCTTTCTGAACTTTGAAGGTTGTAGACATCTAAAGAGACGTGGTAAAAAGCCCAGCACTGACTTTTATTTGCTTTGGGACTATTTTAGCATTCCAAGAAGTTTTTTTTTAATCCAAAAAGTCCTCATTATTTGTAAAGGATTTTAGCTATTCCTGGAGTTGTGGATTGCCTGTATTTCGGAGAGAGGAGACAGGAGGAGGGGGATGGGCCTTGCCACAGCTGGGTCTGTAATCAGGCCTATTGTCCCCCGGTAGGCAGGTGCAGGTGTGCACAGTGCTTTTACCTGCTTTCACCCCTGCCGGGGGCGGGCGAGCATCCCTTCACTGCCTCCGACGGCTGGGGTCGGCGTCCTCCTTTCCAAGCATGGTGTCCTGGGCCGTCTGGCCCCCTGCCGTGACGGCTTCGTGACCTCGATTAAGATAGGAGAGCCATTGAAGTTCACTTGGGGGAATTCTGACTTCTAGCGGTGTGTTTTGGAGCAAATTCCCAGAAAGAGACTTTAAAATAGGTCTTTAAAAGATGTTTGTAGCATCCCCGGGTGGCTCAGTGGTTTGGGCCCTGCCTGCAGCCCAGGGCGGGACCCCGGGTCCTGGGATCGAGTCCCACATCGGGCTCCCTGCATGGAGCCTGCCTCTCTCTCTCTCTCTTTCTGTCTCTCATGAGTAAATTAATAATATCTTAAAAATAAAATAAAAAGATTTTACTTATTTATTTGAGAGAGAGATGAAGAGAGAGTACGCATGAGGTGGGGGAAGGACGGAGGCAGAGGCAGCAGCAGGCTCCATGCCGGGAGCCCGCCGGGGGGCTCCTCCCAGGACCTGGGGTCACCACCTGAGTCTAAGTCAGATGCTCAACGAACTGAGCCACCCGGGTGCCCCTCAGATTTTCTTCATTGTAAATAGTAATATATCTCTAGATAATTAAGTAAATACAGGAAAGGAGAAGTGTTAGTCTACACTGGAAGAAAAGCCCAACATGCACACATTTCACATTTTGCCTAAGCTGAATTTTGGCTTATTGACATAGTTGATGACTGATTTACCAACCCCCACCTACCCCCCCCCCCCCCCCGCTCCCCCCCCTTTTTTTGGCAAGACTTTTACTTAAAATGGCTCTATTCTTTTGGGAAAAGTAATTTATTTAATGGTTCTGCTATTAGTGTGCTATTCTTTTCATTTGTTTATTGTAAGCAATCAATCCTTAAGCGACATCTTTGTGCATGATTTGTTTCCCTTATTTAAAGATATTTGCTTAAGATATATTTTTAGGGAATGAATGGAGTTTTTAAAGAACTGACCCAGTGGGGATTAAATTTTTTTTTTTTTTAGTTAATTAATTTTTTTTGACATTTCTAAGGTTCTTGATGACCATCATTTTCCAGAAATATTGTACCAATTTGTACTCTCATCAGCAATATGAGAGAGCATTCCCTGAAAGGTGGACTTAGATCTGCCCATGGTTTGGGACAGAGGAGAAGATGGAACAAAGACACCGTATTTGTTCACCTTGTTTTGAATTTTGCTTTCCTGACTCTTTCCACTCTCAGCCCCCACCTATCTTTTTTTTTTTTTTTTTAAGATTTTTTTGTTTATTCACGAGAGACACACAGAGAGAGAGGTGAGACCCAGGCAGAGGGAGAAGCAGGCTCCATGCAGGGAGCCTGACGGGACTCAATCCCGGGTCCCCAGGATTATGCCTTGGGCTGAAGGCAGACACTCAACCGCTGAGCCCCCCAGGCGTCCCTCCCCCACCTATCAGTTTTGCATTTTAGACTTAGTGGCCTTGGACTTATTTTTTCCACAGCACACCTGTTCTTTAGCTCTGCTGCAGACCTTCTGCATCACTTGGACCTTGTAGCTAGCATGACCTGGGTTCTTTATTGATGACATTTCTCTACTGTTCTTTCTCCCAATTGTTTATTTTAAAAATTACAAAGCAGGTCAGGGGCAAATCGAATGCAAAAATTAAAAAAAAAAAAATGGAGGGACTCAATCCACATTGTGCTTAGAGAAGCAGATAAAAGTTTGATGATTGTGGGAATCTGACCCTTATCTCAAACTGAATGTCTTATAAGCTTTGAAGGATGGCATGAATACACTGTGCAGGCTGAAAACACTTGGCTCCATGAAGAACTGTCCGTGGCAACGATCTTAATGTCTACATTGCCACAACTTGAGAAGAGGAAATAAACAAGTACATTCGTAACAGAATTGTCATCCTTTCAAAGGCAGTTTGGGTCGGATTTTGTCATTGGTTTACATGGCGTGAAAATAATTCAAACAGCTTTTTGAAATCATGGATGATGCCTACTTAAAAGGGGGGGTTCATGCAGTACCCAGCACAGCTCTATCTGTGTTCTCATGAGGGTTAGTTTGTGGCTCTGCAGCGGGGGAACGAACGGGGAAGCCCCTAAAGTAGAAATGTGTATGTGTTTGCATGAAACCAAAAGCAGAGTCTTTTGATTTTACGCTAGCCTACTCGGTAGGTGTCTCTGGGAGAGCTGGGCAGAGTAAGGAAAGACAAAAGATACAACAAGGAGAAACGTATTTTCTCAGAATAATTGGTCAATAGAATACATATATTGAAAGGGGCTCTTTGCTGTTTCCAAATCAAGAAATATGCAGGAACACCTGGTGGCTCATGGCTGAGCATCTGCCTTTGTCTTAGGGCGTGACCCCAGATCCTGGGATCGAGTCCTGCGTCGGGCTCCCCGCAGGGAGCCTGCTTCTCCCTTGGCCTGTGTCTCTGCCTCTCTCTCTGTGTCTCTCATGAATAAGTGAATAAAATCTTAAAAAAAGAGAAATATACAAGTGTGACCTTGACCTTTTTATGTGTCTTCTAATAAGAGTCTCCAATAATGATGGTTGAAGTGAGTTTGAACAAAACTTGTACTTCCATGGATTTATATAAAGAAAAAGATAAATTCTGAGAATCAACACTATTGAAACTAGATTGAAAAGCTCTTTGTATTTATTTTTAAAGATTTATTTATTTATTTGAGGGAGAGAAAGCACAAGTCGGGGGAGGGAGAGGGAGAGGGAGATGCAGATGCAGATCCTTGCTGAGCGCAGGGCCTGATGTGGGGCTCGATCCCAGGACTTGACACAAAGGCAGACACTTAACTGACTGAGCCACCCAGGCACCCCACTCTTCGTATTTATGGAAACATTATCAGTTCAGGCATAGACATTAAAGGACTCTGCGAAAACTCCTTTGTGAAATTTAATGAAAAAGCACTGTATTTTCTTTTTTTTTTCCTCCTTCCAAGTTTTTATTAAATTCCATTTAGTTAACATCCAGTATAATATAGTTTCAGGTTTAGGTGTAGGATTAGTGATTCATCACTTACATACAGCACCCAGTGCTCATCCCAACAACTGCCCTCCTTAATACCCATCACCCAGTTACCCCACCCCCTGCCAACCTCCCCTTTTGCACATTTCAGTTTGTTTTCTATAGTTATGAGTATTTTCTGGTTTGCTGCTGCTTTTTTTTTTTTTTAATTTTCCCCAATGTTCATTTGTTCCTTAAATTGCACATGAGTGAAATCTTATGCTATTTGTCTTTCACTGGCTGATGTGTTTTGCTTAACATAACATACTTAGGTCCATCCATGTTGTTGCAAATGGCAAGGTTTTATTCTTTTTTTATGGCTGAGTAATATTCCATCTCCCCCCGCCCCTCACAAACACACACAGCTTCTTTATCTACTCATCAGTCGATGGACATTTGGGCTCTTTCCATAATTTGACTGTTGTTTGTTTATGATGCTGCTATAAAGAGCGGGGTGCATGTGTCCCTTTGAATCAGTACTTTTGTATCCTTGGGGTAACTACCTAGTAGTACAAAAACTGCATTTTCAATCTATATCACTTCCCCCACTACAGAACTTGGTGTTAGTTTTGTGTTAAAATCTTTTGTCAAACATGAACCATTTTCAGTATTTTCTTCCAGTTTTAAAAATTATAGATTCCAAGTTCATATTCAGATAAAACGCCAGTGTTCTTTGCAGTCTGATGTATCTGGAGAAGTCCTATTATTATTGAAAATGCATGGCTTTAAAGTGGGAAAATGAGGAAATTTCCTAATTTCAAACAGCTGTTTTATTCACTGAAGCATCTCAATGCCAGACAATTGCAGGTTTACTTATTATAGGCAGAGACTCTGTAATTATAGCTCTCTAAAGAAGCATATAATGTATATTGTATTTGGAATATTACA
>NC_049240.1:54122583-54147549 GCF_011100685.1 Canis lupus familiaris | reverse complement strand
CTGTTCCAGCTCTATCTCCCAGTCTTCTCTTTTCCCTACTCATGGTCCTGCTGCTGTTTCACTGGGCTCGAGATTCCATTCCTGGCAGTGGAGGGAAGGGATGGAGTTGCAGTATTTATACAGCATACGGTGTGGCCGCAGAAAGGCTGGTCCACTCCCTCAGTATCGGTTTTGCCCAGATGCCAGTGCCGCCCACCTATTGTTGTCCATAGCTGACTCTCTAGACCGGAGGACATGCAACATTGGCTCTTTTGTGTGTCATGGTGGATGACACATTCTGTGTCCAACTGGTACCTTTTGTAGCATAATGCAGGGGGTCCTGTAGAGGCAGCATTGCTTTCCCTCCCCTCTTTTCAAGTTTTTGCTAATGTGGTCCTCTTCATTCTTTTTTTTTTTTTTTAAGAGAAGTAAGCCTTTGTTTTCTTGTTTCACAAATAAAGTTGGCTCAGTTGATTGCTTTTCCATGATTAGCCAAAGAGACCAATCCTGCATCATCCTCCAACTCCTACGACTCTTCCTTTGTTTCAGCCTAGGCTGCGACTGCGGCAGTGGCAGGTGCGGCAGTGGGGGCAGCGGCCACGGTGACAGCAGCCAAAAAGGCAGATGGGTCAGCCAGGAAGGCCTTGACTCTTTTAGTGAGTGGGAAGGTGTCACCAGCCTTTGAAGACAAAGCCAGACCTGCTCATATCTATTAATGATGGAAAGGGGCACTGTTGGCAATAACCTGCCTGTAGACATACGCTGACAACGTCGTGGACGCCCTCCAGGAGGTGAGAATGCAGTTTCCTCTGTGATGTCAAGCACTTCAGGGTTGTAGGTGCTGCCGCTGCCACCCACATGCTGGATGATCGACTCAAAGGAGGAGGGGGGAAATGTTCAGCATGTTCAGCAGTGTGGCTTTGCTGGCTCTCATTTTGTCTGTAGTCTTTATCAGCTGCAATTCACTAAGGATTTCAGTGGTGCCCCTAGAGATTTTAGTGGCGGCGTAAAGCCTGGAGAAGGAGGCCTTCTCGGGCCCCGGACCAGTGTTCGGGGCTGGCACAGTGACTTCACACAGGGCTATGATATGACACCAGCTGGCATGTTATTGGCCAGCAGCATGTCCCTGAACTCAGCAAGGTCTTCCTTACTGAGCACAAAGCCCCCATTCCACCAATGCGAGGCTGCAGTCTCTCCAGATACCCTTGAATGGCCTTGTGCATCATGGTGGTCTTGCCCATCAGCATGACAGCCTTCCCGTGGACGGACATGAATATGCTGCATCTGCTTGAAACCTACAGTGTGTGCCTCTACAGTGAAACATCTTGAGTAATCATCCAAAAGTTAGATGATCTTAAGGAAGTGGTGGGACTCCCAGCTTGTCCTGACCCCCGAGCTTCACGGTGGTATGTCAGGGATGGCCACATAGGGTTTAAATACAATGTCACTCTCACAAGGATGCCTGTAGAGACCTCTTCATTCTTTGGGTGGGCCTCCTTTGGGGAAAGCAAGCTGAATCATCTTACTAGATACTTTCAAGTGCCTATTCTAAGTTCACAAAAACCTAGAAATCCCCCGTCCCTCAGACTTGCTGCTTAGGAAACCAGAGGTGATGTTTACTTGTTCCTTCTCCTCTCTGCTGACCCTTTTCCCAGGCTCGCCCGGCATCGGCATACTTCTAGGTCTGCTACTCACTACAGAAGTGGTCAGCAATCCTCTCCATCCAGAATCACCCTCACACTTCTGGGGAGATGCTCTTAGGCATCCACTCTCCCCTTGGGGTTACAGTAGGGAGTGGGGAGTGGGTGTCCCCAATATGGTTTTTACTTTTTTTCTTTAGTATGATTTTCCAACTAGCTGTGTATTTTGTCCTCTAGAAGAGAAGGAAAGGAACATAGAATAAATCTTCATGTCCAGTCCTGACTGTTTTTATTCTTACAAGTAGCTAGATGTGCACTGAATAGTTTGTAATCTGAGTCTGTGTGTGTGTGTGGGGGGGGGTGTTGTTTTGAAAGTAGAGAGTTGTTAAGGGGAGGAGGGAAGCAGAAATCATCACTCTTTGTTTCAAGTTGCTAGAAATGACTCATTAGAGAGAAGAGATGTAGGAGAGGGGAGAGCGTTGCTGGAGTGACTCTTTAAACAGGAAGGGGGATGGTAGCCGGTGCTCCGTTGGTCTGCCTGCCTGGACCTTTTGCCTCTTGCCTTTCAGTTGAAAGTTTCCTGCCTTGTTTACTCTTTCCTGATTGTTGCTTTGGGTGTTCTGAATAATGTAGCCGAGTGCTTCATGAAGGATCAGAGAAGAAATAGGAACTTTTGAGAGGTCCAAGTTTTGGACTTAAGATTTTTTCACAACAGCTTTGATTGTGAGTTTAAAGTAGCGATATTCAACCAGGAGGAAGCAATAACAGCTAACGGATAATCGTGGTTATGTTTGTATGTTGATTTGTTTTCCTAAAAAAAAAAAAAAAAACACAAACTTCTCCCATAATGGCAATTGTTAGTGTTGGAGTTGGGAAAGCAGTTGGGGCATGGCCTCAGGGTAAGAATAGAGGACCAGAGGGTCAACCTCAGAACATCACGTTGAAGGGTGTCATCACTACTCCCTGAACGTGTAAATCATACAGCAGTCTTTCCTGTCTGGGATGAGCATGTGCATCTGTGCTTTGCTTTCCAAGAATGAAAGTTACGAGGGATGCCTGGGTGACTCGGTGAGCGTCTGCCTTTGGCTCAGGGTGTGACCCCGGGGTCCTGGGATCGAGTCCCCTGCAGGGAGCCTGCTTCTCCCTCTGCCTGTGTCTCTGCCTCTCTCTGTGTGTCTATCATGAATAAATAAAATCCTTATGAAAAAAGAATGAAAGTTATGCTTGTTTTATAACTGCATAAAGCTTGACCTAGTTGAATATGCAGGTACCTGCTTGAAGATACTGTTCTATAAAAGGGATCCCACTCTGAGCTCAGAAAGAAAGGGGTAGGAAATCTCCTTAGGCTTCAGAGGCAAGAGACAAAGATATCCAAGTGGAATGAAAGCGAATGTAGGCAGGAAGCCCTGGTGGGGTTGGAAGTTGAAGACCATAGGGGAGCGTAGAACAGAGTAGAAGGTAATACCAAAAAGGGGCCAGGTGTCCAGCGGGGAAGGCACACCTGACAGGTCTCACAGGTGGAAACAAAGTGTTAGCTAGAAGCCTCTGGAGACGTTAGAAGTAAAATGGTCAGGATCCAGGCAAGAAGTTCATTGACACTTGTGGGGCGTAGGAAGCAACCAATAACGTGAGCTTAAGGTAGGATTCCAAGCTCAAAATATTCTAAGACAGAGACCAGATTACAGTCTTGGTGTGACGGATAGAAATAGGTTAATGTGGCTAAAGTGAGTAATGTGGTCAAGCTATTCCAACTCTCGGCTCTCTGGAATATTTTACACGCACACGCAGACACAGGGAGGACTGATATAGTAAAGAACAGAATGCCCACAAAATCTCATAGAAGTAGAAGGAAAATATCAGTAATTTCATTCTATTTTTGCTTCTGTATGCTTTCTAAATGGTCTTCAGTGAATGTTATTTTAAAAATATTAATATAAAATGAAAAACAAAACAAAACAAAAAAGAAAAGCAATCGACGCAAATGAATTGCAGGGTACTTGCAGAGAGTTTGAGAATTTGGTATTTTGTTCGGTGACTGGTGATGGATCCTGCCTAGAAGGGGCACAGATGCAAAACTAAATTATTGCAGGACACAATAAATTCTCTTGGAATTGTAAATTTCCATATCCAATCTGTGGGCCTTTTATCTTCTAGTGGAAATTTCTCAACGGACTGATAGAACAGCCACTTTCTTCCAAAACCGTCATTTAGGTTGGGTCTGTCTGGGACAAGATGAAATAAGATTTGGAAATTATTGAACTGAGGTGATTAATTGGAAGGATTCAAACTGAATAAATTAAGATTGGACCCCAGTTCCTGTACTCAGCTGGATACTTTTTATTGGCCGATTGAGCCCATAATGGGATAATGGAATAAGAAGAATGTTGGGCTTTGTTTTTTAGTTCATTTTGCAAATGAGAAAAGCCTTAGGCAAAATTCCTTTTGTTCTTAATGCCAAAATATTTCACCATTAACTCAACATAAAATGTATTAGATAATAATTTCTAAAAAACACTGGACCAATAAACCTTGTAAAAATTTTTTAAAAAAAATCTTGTAAAATTTAAAAATGTTTCCTGTCCCAAATACTTTCATTAACCCCCAATGATAAAAGTAGAGCCAAAGATATTAATAACGAGAAGATAAACAAATCTTTCTCAGAGCTTTTATTCATACCTCAGGAATTGGGTTAGAAGAAAATAAATATTTGGTTACATGAATGAAATCCACTATTCAAGTGTATTACACACACATGTACGTGACTAAGTACAGTCCTCTGGTCCAGTTGCAAAGTCGGTTTGAATAACTCTCATGATTTTGACCTGTTCTTGTTCGTGTGTGTCCCCTGAATTTTGGAAAGGCACAGTAGCATTAGGACAATAATTGGATGGCTTGGCCATAGATTCCTTGGATGTTAGATGACTCACATGCTGTGTCTTTAATTAATGCAAGCCAGTTGTGTTTAGCAGGGGATAGCAAATGGGCCATTGTCGTGTTTGGTAGAGTCATGCCACCCTTACCCACCATGGGTTGGGTGGATAAAGGTCACAAAGGAGCCCCTAAGGAATATGACGATGCTAAATGGACCCTAAATGTGCCCTTCCCCACATAAGCACCGATTGAGGTTGTAATATGGAATTTATCAGGACTCTGCTAATTACAGATCCTTTCCACTCTTTGCTACAGTAAAATAACGAACCTCGTTTAATACCGTCATTAACATGCTGCGAGCGCAGTGATTGCTCCCATCCACAGAAACCCTCAGCACGACCCCCAGGTGGGCGGCGGACATGCGTGTTTTCTGACTCGGTTATTTGCTTTGTCATGACGGCTTTGGATGGACTTATTCAGGCTGAATGGGATTTACCTGTTAGGAGGACAGGTCTGGGATGATTAGGCCAAAGCAGCTGGCTTTATTCATGTTTTCCCATCTCTTAGTTCCACTTAACAGATACAACTCCTCCTGAGGCCAGCCCAGAGGTGTAAAGTGCCATTTTGTTTCTTGTTGCTACGGCCGTTTATCCTCTCGCATATATTTGCACAGGTTTTCTTGCTTCTAGATGGTAGTTGCGAGACTGCCGAAGTCACTCCTCTTTTCTGGATGTGTGTGTGTGGACACTGAGCTCCAGCATGCACAGCCTGCTGCGGCCTGGGCTCCCCCTGGGCTCCATCACTGCTCTGTTGGTTCGGGTGCATTGACTGGGCATGGGCGCTGAGCCTGGCGTAGAACCTGAGGCATTAGAATGGTTTCCCTAAACTTCCCTTCCGGAGTGGGGTGTCCTTTCCTTTTCTTCTTCTGTGCAGGGAGATAAGCTGCTCAGGCCCAGGGTCCGGGCTATGTGGACTCCCATAAAAGCCCTGGGCCCTTTCTGTGTGATGCTTTATTTTTTGTTCTAAGCAACTAAACAAGTTTGTCTTCATGCTTCCCCTGTGTCATCCTGCACCTGTCCATTAGGATCAACCACCAAATTCCCTAACCAGTGAGTGCAGGGTTGGCAGAGATGCCCACGATAGCTCCTTGTGGGATGCGTGAGCTGGCATCAGCTCACCACTGTTTATGGGTATCTCACACTTTGTGTGGTGTTCCCAATTCCAATTAAAAAGGGAGTCAAAATTCAGGGGAGTCAATAGTATAAAGGCGTACCTTGCCTAATGCAGTAGAAATGGCCCAGAAAGTTGCACCTGAATAGAATATTTATTAATCATAAGGGAGGTCATTATATCGGAGAAAACTGTAGTGAAAAGTTTAGTAAAGCAAAGATTTCAAAAAAAAAATACATTTTTTCCAAATAAACCATGCCTCCTGATTTATTTAACTTTTTTTTTTTTTTTTCTTTTTTTTTTTTATTGGTGTTCAATTTACTAACATACAGAATAACACCCAGTGCCCGTCACCCATTCACTCCCACCCCCCGCCCTCCTCCCCTTCCACCACCCCCAGTTCGTTTCCCAGAGTTAGCAGTCTTTACATTCTGTCTCCCTTTCTGATATTTCCCACACATTTCTTCTCCCTTCCCTTATTTTCCCTTTCACTATTATTTATATTCCCCAAATGAATGAGAACATATAATGTTTGTCCTTCTCCGACTGACTTACTTCACTCAGCATAATACCCTCCAGTTCCATCCACGTTGAAGCAAATGGTGGGTATTTGTCATTTCTAATAGCTGAGTAATATTCCATTGTATACATAAACCACATCTTCTTTATCCATTCATCTTTCGTTGGACACCGAGGCTCCTTCCACAGTTTGGCTATCGTGGCCATTGCTGCTAGAAACATCGGGGTGCAGGTGTCCCGGCGTTTCATTGCATTTGTATCTTTGGGGTAAATCCCCAACAGTGCAATTGCTGGGTCGTAGGGCAGGTCTATTTTGAACTCTTTGAGGAACCTCCACACAGTTTTCCAGAGTGGCTGCACCAGTTCACATTCCCACCAACAGTGTAGGAGGGTTCCCTTTTCTCCGCATCCTCTCCAACATTTGTTGTTTCCTGCCTTGTTAATTTTCCCCATTCTCACTGGTGTAGGTGGTATCTCATTGTAGTTTTGATTTGTATTTCCCTGATGGCAAGTGATGCAGAGCATTTTCTCATATGCATGTTGGCCATGTCTATGTCTTCCTCTGTGAGATTTCTGTTCATGTCTTTTGCCCATTTCATGATTGGATTGTTTGTTTCTTTGGTGTTGAGTTTAATAAGTTCTTTATAGATCTTGGAAACTAGCCCTTTATCTGATATGTCATTTGCAAATATCTTCTCCCATTCTGTAGGTTGTCTTTGAGTTTTGTTGACTGTATCCTTTGCTGTGCAAAAGCTTCTTATCTTGATGAAGTCCCAATAGTTCATTTTTGCTTTTGTTTCTTTTGCCTTCGTGGATGTATCTTGCAAGAAGTTACTATGGCCGAGTTCAAAAAGGGTGTTGCCTGTGTTCTTCTCTAGGATTTTGATGGAATCTTGTCTCACATTTAGATCTTTCATCCATTTTGAGTTTATCTTTGTGTATGGTGAAAGAGAGTGGTCTAGTTTCATTCTTCTGCATGTGGATGTCCAATTTTCCCAGCACCATTTATTGAAGAGACTGTCTTTCTTCCAATGGATAGTCTTTCCTCCTTTATCGAATATTAGTTGCCCATAAAGTTCAGGGTCCACTTCTGGATTCTCTATTCTGTTCCACTGATCTATGTGTCTGTTTTTGTGCCAGTACCACACTGTCTTGATGACCACAGCTTTGTAGTACAACCTGAAATCTGGCATTGTGATGCCCCCAGCTATGGTTTTCTTTTTTAAAATTCCCCTGGCTATTCGGGGTCTTTTCTGATTCCACACAAATCTTAAAATAATTTGTTCTAACTCTCTGAAGAAAGTCCATGGTATTTTGATAGGGATTGCATTAAACGTGTATATTGCCCTGGGTAACATTGACATTTTCACAATATTAATTCTGTCAATCCATGAGCATGGAATATTTTTCCATCTCTTTGTGTCTTCCTCAATTTCTTTCAGAAGTGTTCTATAGTTTTGAGGGTATAGATCCTTTACATCTTTGGTGAGGTTTATTCCTAGGTATCTTATGCTTTTGGGTGCAATTGTAAATGGGATTGACTCCTTAATTTCTCTTTCTTCAGTCTCATTGTTAGTGTATAGAAATGCCACTGACTTCTGGGCATTGATTTTGTATCCTGCCACGCTACCGAATTGCTGTATGAGTTCTAGCAATCTTGGGGTGGAGACTTTTGGGTTTTCTATGTAGAGTATCATGTCATCGGCGAAGAGAGAGAGTTTGACTTCTTCTTTGCCAATTTGAATGCCTTTAATGTCTTTTTGTTGTCTGATTGCTGAGGCTAGGACTTCCAGTACTATGTTGAATAGCAGTGGTGAGAGTGGACATCCCTGTCTTGTTCCTGATCTTAGGGGAAAGGCTCCCAGTGCTTCCCCATTGAGAATGATATTTGCTGTGGGCTTTTCATAGATGGCTTTTAAGATGTCGAGGAATGTTCCCTCTATCCCTACACTCTGAAGAGTTTTAATCAGGAATGGATGCTGTATTTTGTCAAATGCTTTCTCTGCATCCAATGAGAGGATCATATGGTTCTTGGTTTTTCTCTTGCTGATATGATGAATCACATTGATTGTTTTACGGGTGTTGAACCAGCCTTGTGTCCCAGGGATAAATCCTACTTGGTCATGGTGAATAATTTTCTTAATGTACTGTTGGATCCTATTGGCCAGTATCTTGTTGAGAATTTTTGCATCCATGTTCATCAGGGATATTGGTCTGTAATTCTCCTTTTTGGCGGGGTCTTTGTCTGGCTTTGGAATTAAGGTGATGCTGGCTTCATAGAACGAATTTGGAAGTACTCCATCTCTTTCTATCTTTCCAAACAGCTTTAGGAGAATAGGTATGATTTCTTCTTTAAACGTTTGATAAAATTCTCCTGGGAAGCCATCTGGCCCTGGACTCTTGTGTCTTGGGAGGTTTTTGATGACTGCTTCAATTTCCTCCCTGGTTATTGGCCTGTTCAGGTTTTCTATTTCTTCCTGTTCCAGTTTTGGTAGTTTGTGGCTTTCCAGGAATGCATCCATTTCTTCTAGATTGCCTAATTTATTGGCGTATAGCTGTTCATAATATGTTTTTAAAATCGTTTGTATTTCCTTGGTGTTGGTAGTGATCTCTCCTTTCTCATTCATGATTTTATTAATTTGAGTCTTCTCTCTCTTCTTTTTAATAAGGCTGGCTAATGGTTTATCTATCTTATTAATTCTTTCAAAGAACCAACTCCTGGTTCTGTTGATCTGTTCCACAGTTCTTCTGGTCTCGATTTCGTTGAGTTCTGCTCGAATCTTTATTAACTCCCTTCTTCTCTTGGGTGTAGGATCTATTTGCTGTTTTTTCTCTAGCTCCTTTATGTGTAAGGTTAGCTTTTGTATTTGAGTTCTTTCCAGTTTTTGAATGGATGCTTGTATTGCGATGTATTTCCCCCTTAGGACTGCTTTTGCTGCATCCCAAAGATTTTGAACGGTTGTATCTTCATTCTCATTAGTTTCCATGAATCTTTTTAATTCTTCCTTAATTTCCTGGTTGACCCTTTTATCTTTTAGCAGGATGGTCCTTAACCTCCATGTGTTTGAGGTCCTTCCAAACTTCTTGTTGTGATTTAGTTCTAATTTCAGGGCATTATGGTCCGAGAATATGCAGGGGACAATCCCAGTCTTTTGGTATCGGTTCAGACCCGATTTGTGACCCAATATGTGGTCTATTCTGGAGAAAGTTCCATGTGCGCTTGAGAAGAATGTGTATTCAGTTGAGTTTGGATGTAAAGTTCTGTAGATATCTGTGAAATCCATCTGGTCCAGTGTATCATTTAAAGCTCTCGTTTCTTTGGAGATGTTTTGCTTAGAAGACCTATCGAGTATAGAAAGAGCTAGATTGAAGTCACCAAGTATAAGTGTATTATTATCTAAGTATTTCTTCACTTTGGTTAATAATTGATTTATATATTTGGCAGCTCCCACATTCGGAGCATATATATTGAGGATTGTTAAGTCCTCTTGTTGAATAGATCCTTTAAGTATGATATAGTGTCCCTCTTCATCTCTCACTACAGTCTTTGGGGTAAATTTTAGTTTATCTGATATAAGGATGGCTACCCCTGCTTTCTTTTGAGGACCATTCGAATGGTAAATGGTTCTCCAACCTTTTATTTTCAGGCTGTAGGTGTCCTTCTGTCTAAAATGAGTCTCTTGTAGACAGCAAATAGATGGGTCCTGCTTTTTTATCCAGTCTGAAACCCTGCGCCTTTTGATGGGGTCATTAAGCCCGTTCACATTCAGAGTTACTATTGAGAGATATGAGTTTAGTGTCATCATGATATCTATTCAGTCTTTGTTTTTGTGGACTGTTCCACTGAACTTCTTCTTAAAGGGGAATTTTAAGAGGCCCCCTTAAAATTTCTTGCAGAGCTGGTTTGGAGGTCACATATTCTTTTAGTTGCTGCCTGTCTTGGAAGCTCTTTATCTCTCCTTCCATTTTGAATGAGAGCCTTGCTGGATAAAGTATTCTTGGTTGCATGTTCTTCTCATGGAGGACCCTGAATATATCCTGCCAGCCCTTTCTGGCCTGCCAGGTCTCTGTGGAGAGGTCTGCTGTTACCCTAATACTCCTCCCCATAAAAGTCAGGGATTTCTTGTCTCTTGCTGCTTTAAGGATCTTCTCCTTATCTTTGGAATTTGCAAGCTTCACAATTAAATGTCGAGGTGTTGAACGGTTTTTATTGATTTTAGGGGGGGATCTCTCTATTTCCTGGATCTGAATGCCTGTTTCCCTTCCCAGATTTGGAAAGTTTTCAGCTAGAATTTGTTCAAATACATATTCTGGCCCTCTGTCCCTTTCGGCGCCCTCGGGAACCCCAATTAAACGTAGGTTTTTCTTCCTCAGGCTGTCGTTTATTTCCCTTAATCTATCTTCATGGTCTTTTAATTGTTTGTCTCTTTTTTCCTCAGTTTCCCTCTTTGCTATCAACTTGTCTTCTAGGTCACTCACTCGTTCTTCCACCTCGTTAACCCTCGTCGTTAGGACTTCTAGTTTGGATTGCATCTCATTCAATTGATTTTTAATTTCTGCCTGATTAGCTCTAAATTCTGCAGTCATGAAGTCTCTTGAGTCCTTTATACTTTTTTCTAGAGCCACCAGTAGCTGTATAATAGTGCTTCTGAATTGGCTTTCTGACATTGAATTGTAATCCAGATTTTGTAACTCTGTGGGAGAGAGGACTGTTTCTGATTCTTTCTTTTGAGGTGAGGTTTTCCTTCTAGTCATTTTGCTCAGTGCAGAGTGGCCAAAAGCAAGTTGTATTGGGAAAAAGAGAAAAAGAGAGGAGAGAAAGAAGGAAAGAAAAGAGAAAGAGAAAAAAAAAGGGAAGAAAAAGAAAAAAAAACGAAAAAAAAAAAAAAGAAGAAAAAGAGAAAGAAAAAGAAAGGAGAAAATAAGGGGGTGGGGGAAGGAAACAAATCAAAAAGCAAAACAAAACAAAAACAAAAACAAAAACAAACAAACAAAAAAAGAACCACCGGGGAGTATCTTCTGATTCTGTGTACTTTAAGTCCCTTGGCTTCTCCTGGAAGTTGTCAGTCTAGCTGGTGTTCTGGGGGAGGGGCCTGCTGTGCTGATTCTCAGGTGTTAGCAGTTGGGGGAGCTGCTGTGCCCCCTCCTGGTGCAGGGCTCAGTGGGGGTTGTTTACCCCGTGAGGCCGCAGGAGGAACAGCCCCAGTGGCGGGGCAGCTCTGGAAACCTGGATTCAGCTCCGGCAGGAACTCCGTCTGCAGGGCCTGGAGGCTCCGGGGCGGGGCCGCTGATCTGCTCAGCTGGGGCAGGAGCGTCCTCGCTGTCCTGGGCCCTCCCGGCCTCTGCCTGTCCCGGGGGAGGCGGGATCCTGGGCTGTGTCCCGGCGCCCTGTGTCCCGGCGCCTGCGCTGTTGGATTCGCGCTCCCGGGCCGCGCAACCCCCTCCGCGGAGCCGCCGCCCGAGCCCCTCCGAGCTGCTCCTGGAACCGCGCAGCCCCCTCCGCACGGAGCCTCTTCCTCTGCCCGAGCCCGGCCGAGCTGCTCCCGGGGCCGCGCAGCCCCCTCCGCGGAGCCGCCGCCCGAGCCCCCCCGAGCTGCTCCGGGTCCCGCCGGGTCCCGCCGTGCGCGCTGCAGCCCTTAGGGAGCTCGGCGCACTCTCCTGGGCGCGCAGTTGCTGTTACTGTCCCCGGGAGCCCGAGGGCATCCTCGCCCTCCTGGTTCCTGCTCCACCTCCCCGCGAGCCCCTTTCCCCCGGGAAGGTCGGTGCAGCTCCTGCTCCTCCGGGACGGGGCTCTCCTGTCCTGGGGACACTCGCCCCGGCCTCAGCCCGGCTCCTCGCGGGCCCCTCCCCCTTGGAGGCCTTTGTTCCTTTACTTCTTTTTCCCCGTCTTCCTACCTTGATAGAAGCGCGAACTCTTCTCACTGTTGCATTCCAGCTGGTCTCTCTTTAAATCTCAGGCCGAATTCATAGATTTTCAGGATAATTTGAAGGTTTTCTAGGTAGTTTGGTGGAGACAGGTGATTTGGGGACCCTGCTCTTCCGCCATCTTGCTCCTCCCCCCCGATTTATTTAACTTGTACACATGGAGTTTACCTTTCACATTTTCTTTAAAGTAATATATGTCTATAAAACTAAAAAAAAAAAAAAACTGTAACAGTTTTATGGGGGGCTGGGGCTGGAGCAGGGATCTCTCATGAGTCTTTCATTTTTTAGGTTGTCTCGTTCCCTTCAGATGGAAAGATGACTCGTTTCTTTGGCAGCTTCTGACAGGTGCCGAGGAGTCACCTGCAAAGACATCGTGTTTTCCGTGGGGGAATCTGCATTTCCGTTTGGTCATGTGCTTCCTCTGTTCCTTGAACGGAGGCATAAGGAAGTAGCAGAGCTGGATTTGGGCGCTGGTTCTGCTCTAGATGGCTGCATGATTGGAACAAAGCCGATGGCCTCTCTGAGTCTCCTTTTTTAAATCAATAAAACCAGAAGAGTCTGCTTAATGGTTGCTAAATTTGCATCTAGTGGTGCAGTTTTAAAAAACAAAAATAAATGTGAGTGTCCATCTTTGAAAACATTACCAAATCGTGAATTTCTCTATTTATATTCAAATGCTAACTATGAAGGACACATGTGCATTTATGAAGGCGAATAATGGCATAGAACTGTAGGGAAACTTATATGTTTAATAGAGCTAAGCGATTCACGCCCAGTAGTGGCAAACTGCATTCCTGAGTAATGGTGGAATATATTTTCTCAGGTGATAGCTTAAATTCAGCCCTGTTGGGGCTTAATTAAGGAGTGCTGTCTGTAGTCATGAGCGATTCTGTGGAGTAAAATCACTGGAGAAATAGAAACGCTCCAGAAAGCAATGCCAGTCTTTGGCATTGGAGGAATAATCTGGTTGAGCTAGTTTGGGCTCTTAAATTTGAAGGAGATTCAAGGCTCTGTTGAACGGACCAGAGGTGAGTCCCAGTGGTGTTGGTCTGTTGGAAAGAGCCAGGGAAGTCGATTTTGTGTCTGGGCTGTTGGGCAAGTTCCCGAAACCAATTTTCTGCTGGAAACGGTGTGTATCCTTCTGGCAACAAGCTGCTTGAGCAATGAGCTGTCACATTTCAACGCAGAAACCTTTTGTTTGGCAATGAGATAATTTTAGTTCTTTTTCTATCAGGAATCTATTTAGAAATTCAGCATAAATGCATTTGGAGTATACTGGCTTCTTCATAGGGGAGCTGAGGTCCAGAGCAAATCATAATGTGTGGGTGTGTTCCTCCGTTCTCATCGGCACCTCCTTCCATATGCCAGGTTTAGATACAGGGGAAAAAAGCACCAAGGGCAACCTTGGAAGGTGGTTCCCAAAGCACAGTATGTGCAGAGTGCAAGAAAGCACATCCATTCTTTGCCTTACCAGTGGAGGTCAGAGAGTGATTTAGAAGCTGAATCTGTAAAAAAAAATAAATAAAAAAATAAAAAAATAAAAAAAAATAAAAAAGAAGCTGAATCTGTGTGTGTCAGTTCCTAAGGTTTTGTTGGCATCTCCTGGCTTTTGCACTAGATAAGCTTTATCAGCCTTCTCAGCTTTAAACCACTAAGATACTAAGTATTATAAGGGATGTGCTTGTATTCAGATGGCTAAGAGTTCTACCAAGACAGACCATCCAATCGTCTTTATTTTTATCTTTGGTTTTTATAGTATATAATACTGCCCATTTGTTCTTACATGCGACTAGTATGGTATTCGAGTACATTTTCTGATATCATTTTGTGATACTCTATTGCTTATGCAAGGAAAAATGGACACGACAAAATTACACTGCTTTTCAGGTGGCTTAGGTGCATGTCTTCTAACATAGAGTCTGCGTACAATATAATCTGAACAGAATCATGGTATCTTCCTTCCTTTCCAAGAAATCCCTGTTCACTTATCTTTATTTATGTACCAATAGAGAGCAAACTGCAGCTTTCCTTTACATTTCCTTTCATTTTCTCTGTTCACCTAACCTTTCAACAACCCTTTTGAATTCAATAGAGCATGTAATTATTGCACCATATAGAAACAGTTGGGGGAAACAAATGGCATAGTGCAAAAAGGTGTAATTTATGGTAGCAAGTCATCCAGAAAAACGTGGAAGGAATGTTCAACTTATTTTAAATATCTTAATACCATTGCCTTTTTTCTTTCAGTTGTGCACGTTAAATTCTTCATGTGACACATGAAAAATTATTAAACACAAGCTTATATAAAAATCCAGCAGAAGTTGCTATAAAAATTAAAATGTTCCAATTTAAATGACAATAGGAAACCAGCAGGGTTTAAGGCATTTATTTTCTTGGTTCAAATATGTGACTGTAACTAGAGTCTAGACATTTTCGTTTGTCAGCAGCTCAAATAACTTCTCATGTTCTTCAATCTTAGAAAGATACAAAGGTGAGATTCTGGCCTCATAGCGCAGCAGCGTGAAGGTAGAGCGTGTGCGTGCGTCAGTGTGGTGGTCGGATGGAAGTACAGCCGACACGTTGATGTTGATTTTATGAGGAAATCTGATGTATAGAGTATGGGACTGTAGCAATGTGAAAATAATGCTCTCACATAGTAATATTACAGCCTACATAGGTGTGTATATATGTGTACACATTGTAAATCTATAAATAGCATGCTAGCATTTAATTTGGGAGTTAGGACTTTCAAAATCAGAAATATAGTACACAGAGAAGTATTATTTCAAAGTGTTTACTTCATTATTTGGCTTCTGTGAAATCCCAGTGCTCAACTATGGATTTGACCCATGTTTTAGCTCAGGTCCTCTCAACATTGGATTCAATAAAATAATCTGGGGAACTTAAAAAAAAAATCCCAATGCCAAGACCCCATCTCTGGAGATTCTCATTTAATTGGTCGGGAAGTGAGGCTGGGCATTGCTGATTTTTAGCAGCTCCCTTGATGAATCTAATGTGCAGTCAGGGTTGACAGCTACTGCTTCCGGCCTGTGTCGACGAGCAGTCGGTGGGGGTATCTAACATCCCCCACGTGGTGAGCTTGTGTTCCTGGAGGTCTTCCTGCCATGGTGACCGCGGAGACCTAGAGCTGCTGATGTCTGCAGAAGGGTCCCGTCTCTAGGTTCAGGCAGAAAGACCCAGGATGGGCAGTGCAATGGGAAATACCTCAGGAAGGACTGTGTTTTAGGTGATGCATACAAGATTATAAGCTTAGGTGGAGTCAGGCCTTGAACCCAGTCTTCTGTAGTGAGAGGGTCGAATGTGAGTCTCTGGAGTCAGACTGCAGGCCTGGCTATGTTGGCCTCTGCGTTAGCTGGCTGGTGCAGTGGTGATGCATGTGTCATTTATTCGTCAGCCTGGTAAAGACTGGAACTCCTCACTTTTGAGCCGGTTATATTTGGGGAAGAAAAATATGGCACCAGCCACAGTCTTACATGACAGGTCTTAGTTACTTAACCTCTTTTGGCCAAAGTTTTCCTTTAAAAAAAAAATTATTTATTTATTCATGAGAGACACAGAAAGAGAGGTAGAAACACAGTCAGGGGAGAAGCAGGCTCTCCGTGGGGAGCCTGATGAGGGACTCGATCCCAGGACCCCAGGGTCACACCCTGAGGGAAGATGCTGAACCCCTGAGCCACCCGGGCATCCCTGGGTTTCAGTGTTCTTACGTCTCAGTTAGACGGGTGTCCTGTTGGGCATGAAGATCTGGATTTGCTCTCTGCAGTTGCATGGAGTTGATTTAGGTTTCAGACAGACTGGAGTTTGAATTCTGGCTCCATCTCTGGACTTTGTGCCTCTGTGTATCCTCTATGAACGAGAGTTCTTTGGTCTATTAATGTGATGGTGTAATAGTACCTACCTCAAGAAGTGGTTGTGAGTTGGTGTACGTAGAGTGCTTTGTGCTGTGCCAGGCACACATGGGTGTGTACACGCTGTAGTATCAGGTACTTCATGTCCCTGGGAAGACATGTGTATGTTTCCAAATGTCTGGAGTATTTAAGTATTTACATGCTAACATTCAGAAATGTGCGTGTGTTTAATACAGAGGGAGCGTGTGCATGCACTTGGGAGGAGGCAGAGGGGATCTTAAACCGGCTTCATGTGGGGCTCGATCCGGGGCTCGATCTCACCACCCTGAAATGATGACCTGAACCAAAATCAAGAGTCGGATGCCTAACTGACTGAGCCACCCAGGCACCCTCCCCCTCCTTTTTTTTAGACCTTTGAAAGGATGTAGCGTCCCTGATGAGATTGACGCTCTTGACTCGGTTGGTTAGGCGACGGTCCCTTAGATGGTCAAGAAGTGCCTTGATGAAGACTTGGTGCAGCTGATACAGAAATGCCTCCTCATGCGCAGCCAGGAAGCTGCTGCCTTGTGAAAGCAAAATAAATGTTATCATGTATTAGCTCAGGAGCAAAGGAACATAATTTTTAATGAATGACGCTTCTCTCTTTAAGCTACTTTAAAGTCATTTGTCACCATCTACGCTCAGAAAACAGCGAACATTCTCACAGAACATGCATGCACGTCTTTTGTTGCGGCTCTTCCCACCCCTGCCTTCAGCGGGAACCCACGCTGTGAGCCATACGATGAAGTGTGAGGAATGTTAAGGCCGGGGGGAGCGTGAAGGGGTGGGTGGGTGGGTGTGGGAGTCCCTGTGTGTAACTACCTTCTAAAATTAAAGATAAATTGTTTCTTAATTACCTGCTATTTCGGAATTAATGTGCATTCCTCTCTCCCACTACTTTGGATGATCAAGGGCTGATCAGACTCAGTTATTTTAGGGTATTTTTCCTCTGCTCTGTAACACCTGATATTTAGAAACCGAATCCCCTTCTAGCTCTCCTTTATTTTTCCTGTGTTCATATCAGTGCTCCCCAGGACTTCGTTTGAACAATTCAACCTTGTCAGAGGAGAATCATGCTCTCCCCGTATTGTACTTAATTGTGCGCCCTGTTGCTTCTAAGCCGTGTGCTTTATGTACCTTGCGCACTTGTCAGCAGCGGCATTCCTTTTCATAGTCCCACTAGGTAAGAATGACACCTTATAACCTTGCTCTCTCGCCTTTCTCTTCTTTGTTAGGTAAAAACAAAAGGGGTATTTTGATTTATAAGTGGGAGTCTAGCTTGGCTCTCACCTTCAGGATATCCTTGCACAGGGAAGAAGACGAATGTTTTCTGCTCTATGAACAGCCTATAGAGAATTTGCTTCGCATGTTCTTGAACTTCCTACCCCTTGCTTTGGGGTCCCTCCCACGCCATGGAAAGGGAGAGCTGTGGAGAATGTGGATTCTTGGAAATTCTCTGCTGAAGCCAGATGTCTTGCCTCCAGCAGCGGTATATTTGGGGGACATTAGGTTGCTTGCCTTTCGTACAGTTGTGTCAAGGTAATAATTCATATTGTCTGATCAAACAGTTGGCAGGGCTTGGCTGTCAGGCCAGTCTTTTAGAATTTTGCATTGACAATTTCTGAATGAAATAAAGGCTGCAAATTATATTCAGTCCTGGGAACTTGATCCTGGGGATAAAATTAGAAAATTGGGAATGGTTTGTTAGTTGGATAAGTTTAGTTTTGCAGTCAGCTGATGCTTCATTTTATCTATCATCTATCATCTATCATCTATCAATCATCTATCAATCATCTATCATCTATCTATCATCTATCTATTTCTATCATCTATCATCTATCAATCATCTATCATCTATCACCTATCTATCATCTATCATCTATCTCTATCTATCATCCATCTATTTATCTATATCTATCTATCATCTATCTATCATCTATCTATCTATCTATCTATCTATCTATCTATCATCTATCATCTCTCTATCCATCCATCCATGTATCATCTATGTGTCTGTCTATACCTGTCTTTTTACCATCACTTTTTTGAAGGTGATAACTTTTTATACAATGAAGTGCATCAATGGCAGGTAGAGTTCATTGACATATGTATATATTCAGGTTTAACCACCACCCTAACCAAGTTATGGAACATTTCTGTTATGCCTGATTTTTCCTTATGCCCCTTTCAAGGTGATAAGAACAGCCCATCACAGGCTGTCATTCTTAAATGAAGACACATCATCAAAACTCAGTTGTAACTGTGTGGCTAAGACTGACTTTAACAAAAGCAATACTCACTATAATTAATTTATTGTAAGTAGAAACATGCAGGCACTAAAGGAGTTGCTTCTCTTGACTGGCAGCTCAGAGGAGGAGGGGAGGAAAGGGTGGAAGTGAGTGGATGTTAGGGCGCAGCGTATCTCCTGCAGTTAGCTCAGGATGTTCAGGCCTCGGCTTTTGACAGACCTGCTTTTCTCTGCTTTAGCAGAAGGAAGGACAAGATGCAGCGAAGGACAAGATGATCCAAAAGGAAAAGTGTCACATGTAGTAGAGGTCAGAGAGCCTTGCTGAATTGTTATTCAATAAGTGCAAGATTGGTAATTATTATTCAACAAATGCAGGTTTGGTGCAGAGACCAAAGGCAGCTGCCAGGGAGGCTAGAGATGTTAAAGGTATGTGTTCAGTAATAGAGAGCATGCGGGCTGTATAGAGTACACTGGCCAAAGGATTAGCTCTTTATTAAATCAAAAAAATTATGCCTGGGCACGGCGAAGGAGGGACTTCATAGTGTTTAACATTGTGGGTGGGAGGGGTGAGACCAAGGCAAGGAGGCTGGTGATCCCAATTAAACAGGGCTTATCTTTGATGAGATAGGTCTGAGTTCTTCACCCGCCACATGTCTGTGGGAGTTTGATACCGTTCAGACAGCTCAATTATAGGATTTGGATGCCTTTAGTGACTCAATCAATCATCTGTAGTAAGGTTCAGGTTGTTTGCGTGCTGCAGTGTGCTGGTGAAGACGGCAGTGAGTTCTTTCACTGTAAGAATGGTGGGATTGCAGTGGGGGAAACACTAAAGCTATTTCGGATTTAAACTGCCTGCATACCATTGGGGCACAAAAAATAGCTTGGAAGACGGAGTAAGATAGACGTCTCAGTTTTACCCAAATGCCAGCCCTTATTTGTTTTTTCTATTTATGCAACATTACTCAAATTGAAGTGACATGCAACTTGGTCCAAAGACATCAAACAAGTAAGACTTCTCTGGAGAGTGGATTCAGAGCAGTTAAAGTGGGGAGGAGAGTGCTGTGGATGCTATGACCGAATTTTGCGTTCAAGTTCAGAATAATTGTCCAAAGCGAGAGGATTCTAGGGAAGCCAGAGCATCGTGCAGAGTCCCCAGCAGTAGTGGCGCATTGGTGTTTTTGCCATCCTGACAAGAAAAGTGCTGGCGGTGTGTTGATGCTATGGGCTCTCTACCGATGCCTGAATTTCCCTTTGAGATTGGATTTCACTAGAAGTCAGTCCGTTGGGTTTTTTTTGGTGTTCCTCTGACCGTCCTCAGAAATGGAGTGAGCTGTTCCTTTTACGTGTTCTGAAATACCCTTTATCCTTAACACATGGCAGCTTATTACTTTTTAAATAAGATATAAATGCTTCTTAAGTATGTATGTACTTTTCAAACACATGCTTGAATTACTGTTTGTTGTTTTCTTTTTAAAAAATTGTGTGTTTGATGGTCATATTCCTCTTATGAATAGGCCTGTTATTTCATTTTTAGTACATGCTAATTCTCCTAAGGCTACAGCCCTCATTTCCCTGGAGACAACTAAAAAAAAAAAAACAATTTATCAGGATCAGAATATTGTACAACTTGAGAAATTTCAGTTATGATTTTTTTCCCCAACTAAAGTATGTTTCAATTAAGCAAAACAAAACAAAACATGCAGACTTCCTTTCTCTAAATCATGCTTTGAATACAGTCTCTCCTCTCCCCCCAACCTATGGAAAGACTAGTTTTCTTCTCCGTCAATTTTCTCCGTTTTCATATTTTACATGTGGTTGGATAACAAGACTCTAACTTTCCATTTTATAGCTAAAGACCTTGACCTGTTGGTTCTAATAAAGAGTTATGAATCATGCCCTGATAAAATGACCCCACTCCCCCCCACCCCAATAAATTCCCTTGGTGGGTGATAAAACAATGGATTAAAGCAGACACATTTGGTCTCTGTTAAAGCTATTTACAGTGATTTCTCTGCGACAAGCATTATATTTTAGGGCAACCAGATGCTCCTCTTTCAGGGTCCGTCTTGTTACGCATTCTCTCAGTATCCTGGGGAAATCACTGGGGGCCAGCAAATTATCTTCTCTCTGCTAGTACAGTTATATAACTTAGCTCCATCCAGGAGAAGCTGTGAATATAGAGAGGGAAAAACAAAAACAAAAACAACAACAACAACAACAAAAACCCAAAACAAAAAAGCAACCACACAATGGGAAAAGCCACCTTGAAAAAAAAGAAAAAAGAAAAAAAATCACTTAACGAAATACCATTTATACCGTTTGCTTTCTCTTTGTCGTATGCTTCGCTTCCTGTAGAGGGGGACTTAGGAGGCGGCCGGCAGCTGTCCCAGGACGTTAGTGATGCTCGCTCTCTACAGTGTTGTTCCTGAAAGAGTGCAAACTGCCCGAGCCACCTCATGGCTCAGGGAAACCCAAGTGGGGTGTCCTCAGAGCGTTAGGCTTAATGCTTCTACGGCTACATGGCTCTGAAGAAGACGTTGCTGAAGACCTGCGTATTTATGTACATATTTGGAAGATTTGGACGACTTATTATAGATCATAGTTTTTCAGTTGGCTGGTTGGTGTTGTGTCACCTCTTGAAAGCTTCAGCATCTTCCATCTTTGTCTCTGCCCCAGGTCTTCTGCTTTCTTTTCTTTTTTTTTTTTTTGACCAATAATAAGAATAATAGCACTAATGATATTGTTAAAACTGTAGTCTGCTTTTCTTCCTAAAGCATCGATGAGTGCTTCCATGTAAGCCTCCGGGAATGTGGAGGAGTTCGTCTTTATTCCTGCAGGGGAGTTCCCCGCGAGCTCAGGGAGGCTGTAGATCGGGCCTTCTCCTCCTCAGCCCTGCAGGACTCTGCTGCCTCTGTGCTACAAGCGAATCGCGCAGTGCGGCCAGCTGGAGAAAACAACACCCCTAGAGCAGACTATCAGATTTCATAGAGGCAAGGTACTTTTCTTCTGTTTCAAGAAAATAACTTCCTTTTAGCAGTGAGAGGGCAATGGGTGCTGAGGACTATATGGCAGCTTTCTTCTCACCAGCTCTGAGAAGTCTAGTCTATGGGAGCAGATTTGAAAGAGAAAAACTGTTTGCTTCTTCAGGGAAGAAATCAGTGTGAAAATTGGATGATGCTCTACCCTAAAGCCATTTGGTATCCCTAGCACAATGCTGGCAAAAAGTTGGCGTTCAAATATTTGCTGAACTAAAATTTCTGTGTTAAAAATATTTGTGAACTGGAAAAAGAAAAATAGCATTTAAGATACTAAGTCCCAATAATGGTTGTTGTAGGAATAAGACAACATAATTAATGTCAATGCATGCACTTACATTCGGAATGTTTTTGTATAGTTTGTGGAGATTTCACATTTAATCCTTTTATGATTGGATGAAATTCCCTTGTTTTATATTTTGACCTTTGACTATTTCCATTGTTTACTTTGGAACTGGCTCTCAGGATCTAAGTTTCCTATATGTAAACATGCCATTTAAAAATTATTTTAGAAGCCTTGATATTATCTTTCAGAATTCAATTTTCTGAACTGAAGTCTGCTTTTGGCAAAAAAGAAAGAATAGGATTGTCTATGTACAGTTGAGGCATAATTCAGACAAGGTTGTTATATCAATCAAATTAAATTTAGAGAAATAGAGACCAGTCCAAACCTCTAACATGATAGAAAAATAACTCCCGAGTTTGGTGAGATCTGACACGCCGAAAATTAAATTCAGTTTGATTCAATTTTATTTAATTCAACTAATGAAACATTGCTTTAAACTTTGCACCAGACATTGTGCTAAGTGATAGTGGTTTAAGTACAATTTGTACCCTTCAGTAGCTCACAGACTGGTGGGAGGATAAGTGTTTCCACTAGAATCTGTCCTCTATGAGAGCAGAATTTCGTTCTACTCATCTGTGCATCCCTAGTGTCTAGAATAACTTTGGCACATAGTTGGTATCAGTCTGCTCAGGCTGCTATAAAAAAATAGCACAAACTGGGTCACTTCAACAACAGAAATTGATTCTCACAGTTCTGGAGGCTGGAAAGTCCAAGATCAAGATGCCAGCAGATTCAGTGTCTGGTGAAGGCTCACTTCCTGGTTTGAAGGCAGCTGCCTTCTCTCTGTGTACTCACATGGTCTTTCCTTGGTGTGTGCTCTTGAAGAGAGAAAGCGAGCTCTTATGGGGGCTCCACCCTCATGACATCATTTCAACCCAATCACCTTCCAAAGGCCCCACCTCCAAATACCAAGTTAGGACTTCAGTGTATGAATTTTGAGGGGACGCAGTCAATCCCTAACAGTAGGAGCTTGATTAATAACTTTTGAATATAAAAGAATGGATGGATGGTTATGTTGAAGGAAGATTCTGATTATTGTGTGCTTGTATGAGAAATGGTCAGTAGTAGGAGAATTGGGTGCACTTCTTTCCGATCCTCATCGTCATCTATAGAAGGTCACGAACGGTGCCATACTTTTCAAATTCTAGATTACAACCCGGCATATTTGTGTTGATTCTGATGTAAACTTCACATCACCTAGTGTTGTCTCAGGCCATCTTCCTGTATGGGACAAAGCATAAATTAGTGATTTCTTTAAGATGGGTAAGTGTCTGGGAATTCTTTTGCAAACACTGAATTCCCAGTTCTTTGTCTCAGGAAAAGGAAGACGAGTCCACCTTATGGAAGCTAGTTTATAGCAAAAATGGTCTAGAAAGTCTGGATCAATAGTAACCTGACAGGCTGCAAAAACCAAGCTTCTCCCAAAACCTTAAAAATCAAATAAGAGGTGGTTAATCAAGAAAATAAGTTAAAGAGTCATAAAAAAAGAAGCATGACAACTTACACAGTTTATTTAAATGTACTTTAAAACCTGCGTACAAAGGGGCCCCGGGGTGGCTCAGCTAGTTAAGTGTCTGCCTTCAGCTCAGGTCATGATCTTGGGGTCCTGGTATTGAGCCCCAAGGCAGGTTCCCTGCCCAGCAGGGGGTCTGCTTCTCCCTCTGCACCCTCCCCCCGCACGCGCTCTCTCTCTGTCTCTCAAATAAATAAATAAAGTTGCAAGAAACCATGCATACACATATTCATTCTTCAATATTTTGATAGGGGAGTTGGAGCATTCTCTAAGTACTGTTCTGACTGAGATAAATAACCATTTTTCTTTCTTAAATAAACCGTGTCTGTAATGCATCTTCCATGATTTCCTGTGTCTTTAGATTGAGAACTTAAATATAATTGGAAGGCATTCTGAGAACAGAATCTTTCTATACTTCTATGATTTTCTGCGGTTTTGCTTATAAAGCTCCCAATTCCTCACCAATATACTTCTATTAAATCCTTTCAAAACAAATTCATTTTATATTAGTGTTTCACTGGTGTCTCTCAATATTTTATTAAATTATGGAATTGCAGTAACAAGTACAATTGTCACAAACTAGTTTCAGAACAAACTCAACTGATTGCTGATAAAATTACAACTCCATGGGTGGTAGCAGAAATGCATCCTGCCAAGCAGTCAGTTAGCTGCTAGTGGGAAAAAAGGTTTAGTAGGTTTAGCACAAGATTTGAGTGGCCTGCAAAACTGTGTTACTAGCAGTTATCCACACTGGGTGATAAGAAACAGCATGCAAGGTCTTTATTGAGTGAAGATGTGTAGCTCATACTTTTAATATAATTTTAAAGGAATTTCAAGAAAATATAAAAAACGGCACTTACGCTTGCTCGACAGCTCAAGAGGGATTTGTTTATTTGTGCCAAGAGAAACAGAATAGTATAAAGATTCCTGATTTGGAATTGGAAAACCCATATCCACGTCTCAGACGTCACTCATAGCTGGATCGGCATGGGCTGCAGTTGGGTCATCTCTGTGTGCTCAGCTGGACGTCTGAAAGTTGTCCCGTGAATAAAGACGCAGACTCAGCCCATTGGGGCCCAATGGGGCACAATGATTACCATTGTGAAAGGAGCTTTTGGAGAAGAGCATCCATTTTGTAGGAAATTTACTGCTTTGGTCAGAGCTCTCCCTTACTAACAGTAGACATCGACTCTTGAGTGATAAAGTAGAAAAAGAGTTTATTGAAAAAGAGGTTTTAAAAAATTATTATTTATTTATTCATGAGAGACACAGGCAGAGGGAGAAGCAGGCTTCATGTGGGGAGCCTGACGTGGGACTCGATCCTGGGACCCAGGGTCATGCCCTGGGCTGAAGGCAGCGCTAAACCGCTGGGCCACCCAGGCTGCCCCAAAAAAGAGTTTATCACAAAAGGATGTGAGACAAAATACAGGATCCTTGGGAAGGCTGCAGTGCCAAGATGGGCAAATCCGCCAAAATCAACATCTGAAGTCGTGCACCAGAACAGGTCTTCAGCCACCAAGACATAGATGCAAACGTCTGTGACTTCTGCACCAGGGTATTGCTTCTATCAACCAGAACCAGCGCTGACACCACTGCCATCAAAGACTCGCCCTCACAGCCACAGCTCCCTGATGCCACGTGTCGGTGTGCGTGCGCGCACGTAATTGGGAGAGAGTGGGGCTGCAGGGGAGAGGGAGTGAGGACTGTCTCTTCCTATTAAGCCCTAGATCCTGAGTCCAGTTCAGTGTGGATGGGTTTCTTCTTGGTTGGTTACTAGCTTGAGCCTAGTCATAAATAACACAAAGGCAACAC